>NC_059198.1:39219604-39474604 GCF_020615455.1 Coregonus clupeaformis | reverse complement strand
CTCTCCTCACAGGGCACAGCCAGGTCACGGCTGGTGCCCGCCGACACTTCCTGTCTCTGACTGGTCTCGCCCGTCCACCCACCAATCGAGACTCAGCAAAACCTTCCCGAGCACCAACGAGGTAGTCAGCACAAAGAAAGGAGGGAATCAGCATGTCCACTCGCAGGACAACACCTCCAAAGACAACTGTCCAATGGGAGCAGATTGGTTCTCTCTCTCTTTTCTCTGCTTTGTGTTGTCAGAGGAGGAAGGATGAGTTAGAAGAGCTGGAGTTGCATTTTTGGGCTAGTTTGCCTCCAGGGGACCTGCTCTGACTCCATAAGGGTTGTGACATGACAGGCTTGATGCCCAGATATCTGGGGGCCTGAAATAACCAGGTAATGAATGTAGTGTCGTGTACTGTAAGCATCATCACTCTGCCTTGGTTAGTTTGTTTGTAGTTGTGTTGTTTCTATATTCCACGTGGTTCGCTGTGATCGCTGATCCATCCGTCGCTAATCAACGCAAATAGCATTACAATTACCATGCGAGTCAAACATCCATCTCACTGGCTATCTGTCACTGTTTTAGTCTGCAATATTCCCCAATTAAAGTGTTATTGTACCCTACTTCATCAACAGGGTTAAAGTAATCAAGATTAATCTCAGCTAGGCTGACACACGCTGTTTGCTAAGGAACACACAGTACAATTGCTTAGGGCAAGCATCATTAGGAAACGCAATAAAATTAGGCAAACTGATTATATTTCCAAACTCAGTGGCAAAATAAAATACAATTTGGTGGCCGCCAATTAACGGAGTTGTACTCGTTGAATGTCGGCCATTATGTTGTATTGTTGTAATGCTCGGGCACACGTGTGTATGGGGGTGTCTGGGTGAGTGGTGAGGTTGGGGGGGGGGGCAGCCTGTAGCAACCATATAAGGTTCCCAGACAGCTATTGACACTAAGTTAGACCTAGCCAAGGGGTACTCCAGCCATTTTGTGCTCGGTTGTCAATTGGAATCTAATAGGGGTTAAGTGTTTTGAATTCTGTCTTCTGAAGGCAATTTTCATTTAATCACAGTTCAGATGGGATATAGTATGTGTTTTATACTGTGTGTATGTGTGCTTGCATGCCTACCTCCCTGCCTGCTTCCCTGCCTTGTTGTGTGTTTGTATGTACGTGTGTGTGTGTGCGCATGTGTGTGGTGTGTGAATGTATCTGCCTGCCTCCTGTAGCTAGGTTTTCCAGGGCAATCTATTTATGTCATTCATGACCAGTCTGCGGTGAACAATAGTCTGAAACACACACTGTGATTTGCCGGTTAGCACTGAAACCGTTTTAAATGCTTATTAATCTTGCCTTGAGCACTTTCCCTCCCCAAAATGGAAAATGAATGAAAAATACATGGAAATATGAAAATACCTTTTCTTATCACTCTGTGGAGGTAATACAGTATTATGTGTTCTCTCCCTGAAATAGCTATGACATTCTATGAATATATTTTGAATTATTCCTTCATGTAGAATTGACTTACAGTATACTGTATGCATTCCTGATGCCTGTCCCCAGACTGTGTGTTTGTAAACCCATATCTGAATCGCTTTCAATTTGGGCAAGAGGGCACTTGTATCTGTTTTGATTGTGTCGACTGAAAATACTGCATTATTTTCATCAGATGCAGGTAAGCTTCCTCACAGACACTGAAATATTACACTGTGTCTCACACACCAGATAGAGGCTAAAATGAAATGACAGACAGACATGATAGCAAGGTAGACTAGAGGTATGTCGTTGGACGTCGGTCTCCCTGAGGTATGTGTGTGTGCGTGTTTGTGTGTGTGTTTTCAATTCCCCAGCTCACCTTTATGGCTTTCAATGGCATTTGGATACTAAGACAGACAGAGAGAGAGAGAGAGAAGGAACTTTTGGTTGAGGTGGCCTTTTGCAGTCATTGTCCCCAAGAGAACAGAATTCACCACTGATCTCTTCAGTAAGGCCTGACCCCAGATCCCCAAGAGAACAGAAGTCACCACTGATCTCCTCTGTAAGGCCTGACCCCAGATCCCCAAGAGAACAGAAGTCACCACTGATCTCCTCAGTAAGGCCTGACCCCAGATCAGATCAGTCTCTCATGTAGGACTTTATACCCCTTCAGATGACAGGAGGGACCATTCATGGAGCAGTATTACTGTATATATTTTTCGATGTCCAGTAATACTGGCTTCATGCTTAAACATACATTTATAAAGCCAAGTTTGAATGTCACTGACATACATAGCTGTGAGAAGTAGGGGTTCTGAGGGCGCTGCAGCACCCCCTGATAAATTGAAATAAAAAAATTAAATAAAAGGATAAAATAAAATAAAAACATCTTCCTGCGGCCATGCTGACATATCACAACTGAAATATGTTTTTATAATAATTATGCATTATATTATAATCAATATTAAGATGATATGCAGGCCTCTAGGCTGACTGATGGGTGACACTACTGGATCAATTCAAATGACACACACATGCTGCTTTATGATATTCACAGTTGTGAAAACATAATCAATGGGCTCATAAAATTTATAAACCCTTTTGATGCACGATGACCTTTTGAATTCTGATTAACCTTGTCCTAATGGCCGCGCTGACCTGTGGCATGGCTTCATGAATTATAAATGTGATTGATTATCATAGTCCATTCATTTATGAATACCATCCCCACATTTAATCGTTTTTCCCTTTTCTCTCCCAAGCGAGGAGATTCCGTAGACATTTTACATCTAAAGCGTTTTGGCTGGGTTATCAAACACAATTTGTCCTCTTTTTTTCTTCTCCCCCTCATCCCTCCTTTAATCGTTTTTGCGTATTCTTAGACCTCCAGTGTGGGAGAAAGAGCACAGAAAAATAGTTAACAAACTCCGCAATGATTGATGGCCTAATTTCAATCCCTGAATAAAGCAGTTTTCTAAGTCTGTTGATTCTCCATTTATTAGCTAATAGAAACATTTATCAAAAAAGTCGCATTTTTTGCTTAAGCAATAATTGCATTTTTAAACCCTCATTAGGGCTCTCATGCATACATAATCAAATTGAATAAATACAGTGTAGGAATGAAGAATTAATACTCTGTCCTTCCTTCCCCTGGTAAAGTGCAAGTTGAAAAAGCTTCTTGCACATAGGGTCTCACTTCACTTCCTACATAGGAGACGGAGAGTTTAGGGCTGAGTAGAAAAGACCCGTGGAATAGCTTCAGAATTCCTGCAGACCAAAATAGGCTAACAGCTTTGAAGGTCTGAGAGATGAAAGACCACCAAATTATTACAATTGTGCATTCTGTCCGAGATTAAATCACACATATTCCCACATATGATCTTCTTTCTCATTATAAGAGAACCATGGGAGAACCTTTCTGCCTGGACTTCTTTGTTGTGAGCTGTACAGTACAGCAGCAGAGAGAGAAACGTGAATAAAAGCATGGTCTTTTGTTGCCTGCCTGGGCAAGGGGGATGATGATGGTTATTCGGTTGTTCGTCGGCTAGCCTTTTGCCTATGTAGCTATATCAAACAGGAGTCATGTCTTGTTACCTGGCAACCATCCTACTAGCCCCGGTCTCGGTGTTCCAGCAGAAAGACAGTTTTAATCACCTAGCAAATTTACAGTGCAAGAAACAGACAGGGGCTCAGCTTAATCTTGTTAGCACGATGAGGCCGTTTTCAGATAGCACCGCAAATCAAATCATCCCAAAGGCTTTTGAGCTGGGGGTTTTCGGCAGTGGCGGTGGTGTTGTGTGTGGGAAGGGGGTGGGGGGGGATATGTGTGTGGGGGAAAGTAGGGGGGATATGTGTGGGGGGGATATGTGTGTGTGGGTGAAAGGGGTGGGGGGTGGGGGTGGGGGGGGATGTTGCGGTTTGTAATATGAGGTGGAGAAAGATAAAGAAGGTGGGAAAATGCCTCGAATTGTAATGACCATATTTAACTGTTTCCATATTTAACTGTTTATCACTTGCTTTCTTTTTTCTTTCTTTTTTACTCCTCCTCTCCAAAAGTACCCCCCCACCTTCCCTCTCGAACCCACCCCTCACACATCGCTCTAACCACCGCTGCCCCCCTCCCTTCTTTGGTCATGAGCTCACTTCAATTTAAAGCCTCCTTTTCCCTATAGATTGCCTTGGTTTAGCCCTGAGCTATGTGTAACACCCAGAAGACTCCCCACTCTGGGCCCAGGAGATCCAGAGAAAGGAGAACAAAGGGAAAACCTGCAAAGTAGAAAACTTAAAAAATGTACTTTGATAGCCTCCGCTACCTATTGGAGCGCTGATCCAGAACCCGTGGAGACGCGCGGTATCAAGGAGCCGAGGAGAGCGGAGTAAGAAGTGGGCCACAGAACCCAAACTCTCTAACTCACATCCACACTCTATCTAATCTGATGGTTAATTCACCTCACCCAGTCAGCCTGTTTACACCTTCTCAGATATGTCTTAAAAGGAAGTACAGTGTATGAGACAAATAAGAACCAGACAATATGGTTCGCAGTCCAAGGCACAACATACGATTACACAATATATTCTCCCATGTACAGAACTGTGATTTATGTAAAGGTTCAAGTTACGCATGCTTATCTCAAGTTATAGGATTGTTATAGGATTTGGCTGGATCATGATGCTATTGTGTCCAATAGTATCCTACCCCACCCTGTAATGGTGAGATGAGGGGATGAGTGCTTCGACTAAAGATTAGGTTCCCTACTTAGGTTCCTTACTTAATGCCATATTGTTCTCCAGCAGACTGGAAAGGGCCACTGTTCAGTTCTGTTCTGTTCCACCTTTTCCACAGAGGAGAAGAGACAATTAATATCCTAATTGAGCCATATCAAAGCCTCTCTATATCTTGAAATGCTTCATTACAATTCCCACCAGAAAGATGACGACCGCTCTAAATACTAATGCTGTCTATGGCAGTGGTGTTTTCATGCCTGTGTGATTATTTGATTAGCCCAGACCCCCCGTGACCTTCCGTGTCAGGAAGTCGTTGACTGGTGACAATAGTGGCGACAAGCTCGGAGCGGTCCACCCTCACACTAGTGGTGGGGGGGAATAGAATAACATAACACTCCTATGTATGGATCTCGACCCCCCCCCACCCCGTCTTCCATCCATCCTCCGGCCCTCCTCCCCCCTATTATTACATTTGCCTCTTAATTTTCTCTCTCGGTTCAGTGTAATTAATGGATCAGTTGAAAGCGGCGAGGAGGCCCCAGCCACCACCAGTGGCGGGCGTCAGTGTCCCCACTGTCCCCCCAACCCTGCGCTGCGTTGGGGCCCGCCGGGGTCTCCTCGTACCCGAGCGCTGGGCCGTCACTCAGAGCTCCGACCCTGGGAGGGGGGCCTGTCCATCAGGGTGGGGGCGTGGAGGGGGTGTGGAGAGACGGTGGAGGACACTAGCTGCCAGTTTCCCCCCAGTGGCTGTAATTGTGCTCATTTCTGCACATTTACATTTCATCAGTGGGGCTAGCTAGCCACAGTTAGCGGCTAGTGCAGGCGGCAGCTCATTAGCACGGAGGACAGACGGCTGGGCAGGGGCCCACACAACACCAGAGGGTCCCTCTGAAGGAGAGCAGAGAGGGAGAGAGAAATAGAAAAGTAGAGGGAGAGAGGCCTGGAGAGAAAGAAACCCTGCCTCAGATCAGATTAAACAGAGATGGGATTTAAATCGATATCTAATAAAGTCAGCCGCCGGGTCTCTGGGCAGGCAGGCTTGAGGCTTCCCGTATGAGAGAGAGATAGAGAAAGGGAGGTAGTCTGGTCTGACCCAGACACATGACTAGAACTCTTTCCCTTTAGTCCAGTCAGTCCTCACAAAACAGGTTAGATCCCCACAACGTTCACGCTTACAAAGAACAAGAGGCAAGTGATGAAACAGTGACTAAACACATTAGCTAGATTACAGAGTCCAACAATGAAAATCAAGCATAGGGACTCACAAGAAGGGTTGTGTGTCTCACTTCCTTTCTGCTAGGTCTAGCTAACAGTCACAACATATAGGAAGGCATCTGTATCTGACTGCAGGTAAACCAGTTTAATACTGTAGCTCATTGTACATGTGGCATTATTTTAGTCTTTGTTTTGTTCTCAGTGCTGGTGAAGGGTAGATTGAATAGTTGAATAAACATAGGGTTAACTTTGACACAGATTGTCGTGTATTAGCTTACTGGTACTACCTGTATACCCATGTATTTACAGGATGAGCCAGATTATTCCGATGACTGACATCAGATGTGACTGACATCAGTTCCTGTCCTTATCGTGGCTAGTGATGCTAACAGTATTAGTGCAGAGCAGAGATGGACAGGCTTTCTGTCCAGGCTCACCCAGGCAGCCTCTGACAGCCACATCATCTCAGAGCTCCAACTCACACTGGTAAGAGAGAGAGAGATAGGCCATATCCACAGTTTATGAATTCAAATGAGATGAAATACAGTGTGCCTGCCCTCTCCTGGCCATCACCACCACAAAGACACTGTCACTCCCTTACGAGGAGAGGAGGAGAGGGTGAAAAGGGAAGAGAGGTGAGGACCAACTCCCTGCAAGGCAGAGGCATACACCCACCCCAGGCTTATAGTCGAAGAAGGTTTTGACTACAAATGGACTTACACCTTCACAAAGGATATGTTGTTGTTATTGTTTATTATTATTAGTAGTAGTATTATTCATATAATTTGTATTATAATTATGAGTGAATAAGCTATCAATGAATAGTGTTCGCTATAAATTCCCCTTGTTGCTCTGATAGCAAATTCTAATTCTGGATGTACCTCATTTAATTTGAGCCATTTATCCAATATCATGTGTAATAACTGGACATTTCTAGGAACAACATAAACTGCACAGTATATCTAATATGTAATTAAGCAGCGCTGCCACATACGGCTATTTTCATTATTAATAAACCAACGGCTTGATTATCGGAAGGAACATAACAAAATGGAAATGATTCGCCGTTCGAAAAACAACACACTGTTCTTTGACTGACAGCATTGTTCCATAATCTCATTAGCAACAGAAAATTGACTGCAAATGATGAGCGCCACATTTCTAATATTACTAATTGACTTTAGCGAGGCGGTGGAGGGTGTTTTCTCTGGGCCCTGCCGTGTGTTTGTTAGACCGTAATTGCCATGCCTCCTGACAATAGGACAGTGGATGAATGACACACAGGCTGTAGGGCTGTGGAGAGGCCCACCCAGGGGCCTTAGGGCCACAACGCTACCTCTGCCTCTGGGTGCTGGGAGCAGGTGCATGCCCAAGAGGCTGGAGGGATGGCCAGTTAGTAGCATGAAAGTCAGGGGGGAACTCGGTGAGAGGAGAGTTAGTGAGAGGTAGACTGGGCAGTGTTCTCTGGATCAATATAATGCAATGTACTGTATGCCGAGACAGTCCTGTCTGGATGTCTGTAACGGCTCAGATTGTCTGTGGCAATCTCATCCGGTTACATGTTTGATAGCTGCCAGGCCCCTGCCAGGGCATACTACCAGGTCTGTTTATGTTTACGTTTGTGTGTTTGTGTGTGTGTGTGTGTGTGTTTGCCTGTCTATTTGCCTGTGTGTGTGGGTGTGTGTGTGCGTGCGTGTGCATGTGTACTCGCTCTCGCACATGTGTGTGTGCCTGTGTTTCTGTGTGTGTGTGTGGTACGTTCCCTTGGGCTTTGTGGGTAAGCCAGGCTCTCTGCTCCTCATCAGTGTGTATGTGTGTCTGGGGGCATGGCTCTGGGGTGGGCTTCCACCATGGGGACCCAGAGACCAGGGGGACAATCACTGCTGGCGCATAGCTCCAGGAAAGAGACACAGCAAGAGAAAAAAGAGCATTCATTTATATTTACTCTCTTCCTCCTCCCTTTCTCCAATGCATAAAAGGGGGGGAGTCTTCTGTAACGAGTTTCACAAGCTATCGGCTTTCACAAGATAGCGAGCGAGTGGGGCTTCTGTCAACACTTCCTCATCTGCCAGACCCAGGTCACATGACCCGGTCTGTCACACGGCTCCGCAGAGACTGGCTTCTTCCTGTCAGGAGATCCCAGAGTGCCGGGAGGATAAGGCTCACCTTCCAGGCCCATTATTTCCCCCCCTATTCTACCCCGCTAGTTAATCACCTCTAAATACCCACACTACAACACATTGGGACGGCCAGTGGGTTAGACCAAGTTTGCCAAGTTGTGGGTATAGCTTGGCAAACCTGCTTCATATATGCATAAAACCAACCTTTCTGAATCACCAACACTATGTCCCTTTTCAATGGTTGCACCTTGAACAAAAGGGAAATGCACCCCCAAAATCAAAATTCAATTAAACATATACGATTGTTAGGCTCTTGTGTGCTCAGGCAATTCCCAGGCCACCTCCCAGGCTAGGCTGATGATCTCTTATGATCTCGATACCATTGTATTTCGAGAAATCATATCGAATATAAGGTAAATGAACCTATAGTTGTATTATTCCTGAACAGTCAAGTGAATTTGGTCACGTGAATAATAACAAAGTCCATGACTGAAATATGTCTCTAGATAGTTGCATAGACAGAATCTAGTCATCTTTTATCATAGGCTTCAGTATCTCATGAAAAACATCAGCATTCTGTTGCAGAAGACACATAAATGTGGGATGAAGACACCGGCTTTTGATAACATTCAGGTGACTGACTGGCCAACCAAGATCTAGGACAAATAGATTTTAACCTCAACTTGGCTCTAGTAACAGCTTTAGTTCATACGTTTCTGTATTACACTCATTATTACAAAATAAATAGTCTTCAAGTTGTTTTTCTAGCTCTATGGTGGATAAGACGTTATTGTTGATGCTAATGATCTTCCTGTGCAAACAATGTAATATGGGAGGTTAATCGGGTTGCCATGATTTTCTATTAGCTGTGTTTACAAAGGCTGAGAGGGCTTCGGGGGGAGTTTCATCTTAATAACAAAGGATCAGTCAAAAAATCTGGAGCATTTGTTGCACAAACCTATGAGGGGACCGGTGAGTAACTATGATAATCCACTATAACTCACGTGAAGATGGTTAAAATGTTGCTCAAAGGAATATACGAGAGACAGGAAATATTTTGGCAAAAAAGGGAAATCGTTAAGTATGAGTTAAAGCACACCAGAGGTAGAATTTCTCTCAACAGATTGTAGTGAAACGGAATATTCTACAATTGTAGTGTAGGACTATACAAGGCTCAACCAAGTCCGTCCCACAACTTCAACTTCTATTATTCCAAACACAGGGTGAGTTCTCTCTCATGGGTTGACCTCATAATGACTGACCTTCTTCTAAGAGTCTTTTGTTTTCTGTCTGATACGTCTTTTTGTGTCGCGCTCTGACTTTGAAAGTGTTCCCAAAGTCACGCAATTACAGAGTCATCCGACACATGACAGGTTGAACCACGCTCGTCAAGATTTTTTGGGCCACACCCTGCTAGGACAATGGCTCCCAAATCTCAGTGACATCACCTGGATGAGGTTACCGCTCGCTCATAAAAGAGTCAAAGTTGACCTGACCTCTGAACTTTAGACCGAGATGACCGGTTCACACATCAATGCAAAACAGCATGGGTATTCACCTCACATTTAATCCTATTGTTATAGTGTAGATTAGAAAGAGTGCAGATTGGGAATGATTATAATCGGTTATTACTGTCTAACGAGTATCTACAGTATAAATTCCTGACTGTCATATGAACTAATTACTTATTAGAATAAAGTCTCATTCTTGAGCTCTGTGTGATGTTTCCACTCTTATAGTCTTCATTTTCCCATAGTATATGTTTTGTGATTCACTATCATTACTACCATCCTTATCATCAAAAGCCCTCAAAATACACTCAGTCAGTCAGTAGGGAAGCTTACTCTCTGTCTGCACTCTCTCTCGCTCTCTCTCGCTCGCTCGCTCTCTCTCTTTCTCTCTCTCTCGCTCTCTCTCTCTCTCTCTCTCGCTCGCTCTCTCTCTTTCTCTCGTTCGCTCTCTCGCTCGCTCTCTTTCTCGCTCGCTCGCTCTCTCTCTCTCTCTCTCTCTCTCTCTCTCTCTCTCTCTCTCTCTCTCTCTCTCTCTCTCTCTCTCTCTCTCTCTCTCTCTCTCTCTCTCTCTCTCTCTCTATCTCTCAGTGATCGTCTCTTGTTTACGTTGGTGCCTGACAGTCCTGGCCTTGGTTTTCTGTGAACGTGTTGAGCGTGAACAACACTTTCTAGTCATTACCGCCGCGCTTTCTCACCCCTGCCACTCTGCCATGGGCCTCAGAAGAACAGGGGATGGAGAGGGAGAGAAGGGGGGGGGGGGCAGTGAGATGGAAAGAGACTAAGGACAAAGGGTGCGTGTCATGTGTCATAACAGCAGCGGCTGTTTGATGGCTCGGGCGCGACGGCAGAGATAGAGAGCTCAAGACGATGAAGCCATGATCAAAAGGATTGCAACCATAATGATGGAGGCCGGCTGTGACCAGACTGAGCTGTCTTCTCCCAGTTTGCTCTCATCAATGTCAACTCTTCCCTGACAGACAGAGGGAGATGGAAGATGGAAGTATTCCCCCCCCAAATCGTACACCAACACTCCATTTAAGCAAAAGGCGCTAATCCATTCTATGACGACCTACGTAACCGTTTTCGCTGTAGATTAGCCTCCCCGGGCTGCCTGAGTGTTTGCGGTTGAGTCTCTGCGAATGTTCGATGTTTGTGTTTGTTTGTTGTTTGTTGGTGTTTGTCTCTCAGCTTCTCTTGTTTGGCCAGGTGAGGTTTCCTGCTGGAGAGGATGTCTGCATTTGAATTCAGGCCTCATGCTCCTGCTACAGTGGTCTGTCTCTGTATCGTCTGCAGTTATCGAGCTGCCTTGTGGCCTTGCTGGTAGCTATTCACCATCTCTCTCTTAGAAAACAGAGAAAACACACAAATTACAGGCTATCCATTACAAACACAGAAGGCCATGTCGGTGTCATCCAAACTAGTAGCTGTGTGAATAATACTTGATTTATGTTTGTTACTGTTAATATCTTTTACAATTCAACTCTTACGTCTACCACCACTGACATAACTAGTCAGACACCTTGGCTGTTGTGATGGCACCAGAAATCATGTATGTACGGTGAGCGCAACACTCAGATCCATTTCCTTGTGAGACTCACTAAGGAAATACCTGTCGTCTCAGTCAGGCAGAATTAATTTTAGGATACCCGGGTATTAAAATAGTAGCCACTGTGGTGCCAGTTTAAACATATTTAAATATTTACTAAGTTGGGTGTGGGGATGACAGACAGCCCAGAAGGATTGTGGGTACTGGGAGACGAATTAAAGGCCACAGACTGCATGCTGGCCAAACCATGTCAGGAGCTACAGGGATGTAATCAGGCGTACACTGTATTCACCCATACAGCCATAGTATGCTATTTACTTACAGAATAGGACAGTGGTTCCTAACCTGCAGTAACCCAGGTTGATGTGTAGTAAAGATTCATAGTTAACTGAATAGAAGATTTTTGCAGCCTGAAAAAACGGGTTAGCCAGTTTTATTGAAGAACCCAAAATCTCTTTAAGCAAAAGGAAACCAATACTTTTTTCAGACTTGAGCAATGAAGTAAGAGTCCCTTTTATTAAACCCACTTTTTCCTAATACACATAATGCACCAAGCAATAGAGTATGTTGTCTATTGGTCACATTTTCTCTCCCCTCTCCTCCATAGATTCTCCATACATCTAACCTTATTGTGTTTACATGCTAGGCAGAGCCTTAACCTGGCTGTTATTTCCCTGCCTTGGCTTGGTAATCCATTTTTGTGACTCAACTTCACATATGAACCAACCCTGTAATGACTTACTGGTGTCAGGCGTCCGGTTTCAGCTGCTGAGCCATCCAAAAATTCAGTTTCAGCATTTTTACAGCCACCCCCAAAAAAGAAGATTAGGTAGTAATGTATGTTGTTAGGCAGCTCACCTCGTTGGGGGGATATGACAGGATTAATATAGCGGAGTGTCAAGGTCAGGCTGGATAATCTGCCCAGGGCTGGAGGAGGGGGGGACAGGAGGAGACTGAGTCTACACATTTCCCAGGATCCAACCTGTTCCAGTCCCAGCTTCCCACAATGCAACTCCCCAGCACGGCAGATGCACATTTTACCCCAGGTGAAACCTCTCTCTGATGATGAGTGGGTTTTTTCTGTAGCCAAGGAAATGCCCACCGACTGCATTCTTCAAATCAAACCAAATCAAATGTTATTTGCCACATGCGCCGAATACAACAGGTGTAGACCTTACAGTGAAATGCCTACTTACAAGCCCTTAACCAACAATGCAGTTTTAAGAAAAATAAGTGTTAAGTTAAAAATAGGGTGGTTAAAAACAGTAGCGAGGCTATATACAGGGGGTACCGGTACAGAGTCAATGTGCGGGGGCACCGGCTAGTCGAGGAGATTCTTGGTAGAGAGTGAATTAGAGCACAACACTATTCACCTATAAGCAACTACAAGTTTCCACCTCCAATGCAAATAGTCTTTCACTCAACAAGTGCATGAACAAGTGCAACACATTTAACCTATTCAGTTCTGGGCCGTTTTAGCCCAGTATTGGTTCAACTAATTTTCAAGAGAACACTTTCCTGTGGAAATGGACATTGTCAGTGAACCAGTGGACATAATGAAGTGCTTTGGCTATTAGCCATTCATGGCTTGAAGTAGGATGTATAATAAACTGCAGCCCCCTTCCACATTTTAACCACAACAATGGCGTTTCCATTTAACCCCTTAATATATGTTAATCTAGAGATGTCAATGGGTTCTCTTAACCTAGCCCCACAGACCACAGCTGAAAGGCAAATGGGAAAATGAGTTAAACTAGACGGACAAAGGATGGCTTAAAAGAGGCCTCTGATATTTTATTAAATAAGTAGAAGCCCCTAAAACAAAGGCACATTGTTTGCACTGTGTTTTATCTGCCCACTCGCTGGTCCGTCCAGAGTTAGTTCCCCCCCCTCTCTCTGTTTTGCCAGTTTGGGGTTCCTAGCCTCAAACGCTCCACCATACGGGTATAAAGGTAGAGTGGAGGAGAGGGAAAGTGATGAATATTTAGGGACCATTGAAATGAAAACCCCAGTGGCCCCTGGAGACCGGGGCTTAGAAGCCATTGCCTGGGGAACTCCATCTGTTTGTACCTTTAGCTTTCTCTTTCAGAAAACAAACTTCTGCCAGGCCTCAAAAAGACCTCTGCACATGCCAGGCTGTTGAAGTACATGCATAGCTCACACTCGCAAATAATAATAATATGGATGTGATGGTTATGCTAATGAGGAATATGTCTTTTCATTAATTCTTTTTTTGGGGAGGCATTGACAGAGTACTAGAAAAAGGACCCAACTTGTTGTTTTAAGCCTGAACAAGGGGCTTATTTAATTTATTATCATCATTTGAGGTTGATGTTTGCATACAGTATGTATACATGTGTGTAACACGTTTGTATGTGCACCCGTGCATGTGTGCATGCATCCATCCCGTGCTCACGTGTATGCTTGTATATGTGTTCATTTCTGCATTTGTGTGTCTGTGCAGAATTTGGGGAGGTCTGTGGCTCGGCGCTCGGCGTGTATGTCTCACAGGCAGGGCAGGGCTGAGCGGTGCTGGTTTTGACAGAGCCAGCCCACAAATCAAGAGTAAATAGGGACCTGGGGGCATGCCGGCTTCACTGAGGGGGAAGTGAAACATATTCACTTAGAACAAATCACCCTCAATCTGGCTGGAGAGAGAGGACCCTAGTACCACCACACACACACACCACCCACCCAACCAACCACCCAACCAACCACCCAACCACCCAACCACCCAACCAACCACCCAACCACCCAACCACCCAACCAACCACCCAACCACCCAACCAACCACCCAACCACCCAACCAACCACCCAACCCAACCACCCAACCAACCACCCAACCACCCAACCAACCACCCAACCACCCAACCAACCACCCACCCAACCAACCACCCAACCAACCACCCAACCACCCAACCACCCAACCAACCACCCAACCACCCAACCACCCAACCACCCAACCAACCACCCAACCAACCACCCAACCACCCAACCAACCACCCAACCACCCAACCAACCACCCACCCAACCAACCACCCAACCAACCACCCAACCACCCAACCACCCAACCAACCACCCAACCACCCAACCACCCAACCACCCAACCAACCACCCAACCACCCACCCAACCAACCACCCAACCAACCACCCAACCACCCAACCACCCAACCAACCACCCAACCACCCACCCAACCAACCACCCAACCAACCACCCAACCACCCAACCACCCAACCAACCACCCAACCACCCAACCACCCACCCAACCAACCACCCAACCAACCCCCCAACCAACCACCCAACCACCCAACCAACCACCCAACCACCCAACCACCCAACCAACCACCCAACCACCCAACCAACCACCCACCCAACCAACCACCCAACCAACCCCCCAACCAACCACCCAACCACCCAACCAACCACCCAACCAACCACCCAACCACCCAACCAACCACCCAACCACCCAACCAACCACACACCCAACCAACCACCAACCACCCATACAACCACCCAACCAACCAACCACCCAACCAACCACCCAACCACCCAACCAACCACCCACACCCAACCACCCAACCACCCAACCACCCAACCAACCACCCAACCACCCAACCAACCAACCAACAGCAGACTCTTGTTTATGTATTATAGCATCAGAGATGGGCAGGCAGCCCACAGGCCCATTAACAGTGACCAGGGAAAAGGGAAAGAATTCAATTAATGCTTTGTGGTGTGCTACACCTCAGTCAGACAGACAGCAGCATCTTCTCACTCCTCTCTCTCAGACAGGGTTCGCTGGGTTAGCTAGCTCTCACACACAGTCAGGATTTCAGGATTTATATTAGGGCTGTTTATGATTGGGTTTAGTTCTAATGGATTTTGGTGGCAGCGTACTTTGTTGTTGATTTGATATTCACGTGTAGCCGTGTGGTCTATGTGGTGCTGTTCAGTATTTAAATACTTTCTATACTTCTTTTTAATTCGGACAAATAATTAGCTAGATACAGACTAACCCCATTCAGTTTTGTTGCAGGGGAGCATGTACATGGAATACACATGTATATAAGGTCATTTTTCTAAACATTATATTGCTTAGCAACTGAGCTTCAGAAGTGCACACCACTCCATAGGTCTGTTGTGTTTTCCACCTGCTGAGTGTGAGGATATGAAGTGTGTCCAAGCCCAGATTCACACAACATTTTGTCCCTCTTGCCCCCTCTCCTACCCCACTCCTACCCCCTCCCATCTCCCATCGACTGGGAATGTGAAGCCTAATGATCCTGTAGTGGCTATATGGTGCTGATCAATGTCCAGCCATCAGTGGCTAAGCTCAGCTTCAACTGGACTGTATATCATAATATCACCACACAATAGCCTTGCACGTATTTTCTTGAAAAACTGCATATTTTCAAGACCTACATTAGAGCACCTGCTTTAAAAAAGAACACAGAGCTTATTTTAGAGAATACATTAGAGCACATGCTTTCTTGAAAAAACAGCCCATTACAAGTGAGATGTCAGATATCTATTTACATATCTTGTTTTGGACTGATAAAGTCTTTGTTTTCCTCAGTGGTTGTATGTGGTATTAACTGACTGTGGCATATTTTGAAAGGGAAACCAGGCGAGACACATGAGGGTTCAGTTAAGTGGGACACATCATTTTTTATGTCGTTTACAGCCAAGAAGAGGAGGGGTGAGGTAGTTTTGAGATGAGTCTGGATCTGAAAACTAATCTACCAGTTTAGTGCTCATTTCACTGCCAAGCAGGAAAGGCAATGTGAGAAGACTTGTCAACACCAGGAGGTTGCCACCAGATGCATTGTGGGTATCTGGTAAATTAACTTGTTTTCATTTGAGATGTGAGGAAATAGTACATGACTGAAGAAGGAACTGGCTTCTTTTAGAATTAATCTGCCCTTTTGGATTAAATCATTCAAGAACCTTTGATAGTACTACTTTTACATACAATCTAGAATAAAACAGTCCACTGTTATTTTGTGTATCATGTCAACAAATATGCATGTTGGGCCCTGCTGTCCCTGATTTGAAATGAAGAGTGATATGGCTTAATTTCTGACCTTGTACTGTCAGCCTGCCTGTGCTTTTCCAGAGGGAGCCAGGGGCATGACACATTTGGTGCCCCTGTGCTAGTCTGCTACCTCTTACAGAAAGGCCATCACCCAGTTTTGTGTTCGAGACCACCTAAAGCGAGACCGATTCAAGACCAAGACCGGAGAGGCGGCGAGACCGAGTCAAGACCGAGACCGGAAGGGGAACAAGGGGTCCGAGACCGAGTCAAGACCTAGTACAAATGTATCCGAGACTGAGACCGCTCTCAAGTACTACAACACTGCCATCACCACATTTTTGCAGATGTCTGACAACGCGTCGCCACCCCACCCCATCCCACCTCACTTTCTCTCCCTCTTCCCCCGCTCTCCATTGCCACTACCCTTCCCCCTCTCTTTCTCTTTATTCTCCCCTCACCCCTCTCTCACTCCCTTTCTCTCCCTCTATCTCTCCACCACTCCCTCTCCCTCTTTCTCCCTCTCTCTCCTCAGATCCTAAGTGTTGGATTTTGACACCAGCCCGCAGGAGCAGTGACCCATGAAGTAATTAGAGGAGGAATTCCCCCCGTTCTGCCCGGCCGTTGAGCCGAGCCGAGGCCGGGGATCATATAAAAGCCAGTTGTGTTTACTTCCTGATCCATCTAATTTCTGTAACGAGGGGGGGGGTGGGGGGAGGCCGCGTTACGGCCGCCTCATCTCCTTAACGCTGCCTAAGCCATGGCGGGCTGGAGAGCCTGGCCTGCGGGTATACCGCTGCATCCCTCTCCCTCTCGCCGCGCCTGCCTCCACCTAACAGGATTAGCTGAGCTCTCCTCATCCACAGCACAGGTGGAGGGACCCTTCCCTTCCCATTACACTTACACGCTGTGAGATGCAACTTTACAGTTAATGCATCATCAAAAAAGTCCAGGGGAAGCAACGTGTGTGTGTGTGTGTGTGTGTGTGTGTGTGTGTGTGTATGTGTATGTGTGTGTGCAGCAAAAAAAAGAAGAAGAAGAAGAAGAAGGAAAAAAGCTCAGCTCCTGCAATATGAGATGAGAGAACACAATTATGAATCGCTCCGGAGCTTACGGCTTCTCCCACTCCCGATTATTCACGAGTGTTGTGATAGAATTGCTACGGCGTACAAATTCCCCTCATTTGAAACTATATTTGCCTCTGGAAGATGAATATAATATGTGCGGTAATGGTTGATGTATAATGCAACAAAGCAACGTCCGTTGGCCATCGCCAGACATGATAGGGCTGGATGTCAAATGTTTTGCTGGGCATCATTAGAGTGTTGCTCTGTCCTAATTGAGGTTATTCATTTAGTGTGTGATGTTGCCTGGACCGAGGGTTTTCCTGACTGCTTAGGACGGCTGGATGTGGGATCGACTACCTCTCACTGTTTCTCTGCTGGAAGACATCATTACAGCATTAGTGGCTTGTCGCAAATGTCTCACTTCCAGAAATGCAAGTTTTGGGGGGGCAGAAGGTGGTGTGTGTGTGCATGCGTGCATATTAGCTCCCTGTATATATGTGTGTGTGTGCGTGCGTGCATATTAGCTCCCTGTATATATGTGTGTGTGTGCGTGCATATTAGCTCCCTGTATATACAGTGGGGCAAAAAAGTATTTAGTCAGCCACCAATTGTGCAAGTTCTCCCACTTAAAAAGATGAGAGAGGCCTGTAATTTTCATCATAGGTACACGTCAACTATGACAGACAAATTGAGAAAAAAAAATCCAGAAAATCCCATTGTAGGATTTTTAATGAATTTATTTGCAAATTATGGTGGAAAATAAGTATTTGGTCACCTACAAACAAGCAAGATTTCTGGCTCTCACAGACCTGTAACTTCTTCTTTAAGAGGCTCCTCTGTCCTCCACTCGTTACCTGTATTAATGGCACCTGTTTGAACTTGTTATCAGTATAAAAGACACCTGTCCACAACCTCAAACAGTCACACTCCAAACTTCACAATGGCCAAGACCAAAGAGCTGTCAAAGGACACCAAAAACAAAATTGTAGACCTGCACCAGGCTGGGAAGACTGAATCTGCAACAGGTAAGCAGCTTGGTTTGAAGAAATCAACTGTGGGAGCAATTATTAGGAAATGGAAGACATACAAGACCACTGATAATCTCCCTCGATCTGGGGCTCCATGCAAGATCTCACCCCGTGGAATCAAAATGATCACAAGAACGGTGAGCAAAATCCCAGAACCACACGGGGGTACCTAGTGAATGACCTGCTGAGAGCTGGGACCAAAGTAACAAAGCCAACCATCAGTAACACACTACGCCGCCAGGGACTCAAATCCTGCAGTGCGAGACGTGTCCCCCCTGCTTAAGCCAGTACATGTCCAGGCCCGTCTGAAGTGCATTTGGATGATCCAGAAGAGGATTGGGAGAATGTCATATGGTCAGATGAAACCAAAATATAACTTTTTGGTAAAAACTCAACTCGTCGTGTTTGGAGGACAAAGAATGCTGAGTTGCAGCCAAAGAACACCATACCTACTGTGAAGCATGGGGTTGGAAACATCATGCTTTGGGGCTGTTTTTCTGCAAAGGGACCAGGACGACTGATCCGTGTAAAGGAAAGAATGAATGGGGCCATGTATCGTGAGATTTTGAGTGAAACCCTCCTTCCATCAGCAAGGGCATTGAAGATGAAACGTGGCTGGGTCTTTCAGCATGACAATGATCCCAAACACACCGCCCGGGCAACGAAGGAGTGGCTTCGTAAGAAGCATTTCAAGGTCCTGGAGTGGCCTAGCCAGTCTCCAGATCTCAACCCCATAGAAAATCTTTGGAGGGAGTTGAAAGTCTGTGTTGCCCAGCGACAGCCCCAAAACATCACTGCTCTAGAGGAGATCTGCATGGAGGAATGGGCCAAAATACCAGCAACAGTGTGTGAAAACCTTGTGAAGACTTACAGAAAACGTTTGACCTGTGTCATTGCCAACAAAGGGTATATAACAAAGTATTGAGAAACTTTTGTTATTGACCAAATACTTATTTTCCACCATCATATGCCAATAAATTCATTAAAAATCCTACAATGTGATTTTCTGGAATTTTTTTCTAATTTTGTCTGTCATAGTTGACGTGTACCTGTGATGAAAATTACAGGCCTCTCTCATCTTTTTTAAGTGGGAGAACTTGCACAATTGGTGGCTGACTAAATACTTTTTTTCCCCACTGTATGTGTGTGTGTGCGCTTGTGTCTTTGCTTCCTGTCAAAACTGTTTGTGTGTGTCTGATGGCATAACAGTATCTCTGAGATGTTCCCCAGCAGACAGATACTGTCCAGACCAACACTGCTTTAACCTGATTGATCTTCAATTATTCCAGATTAGTCTTAAAGTGCCTTCTGTCACAGGAAGCATTTAACCAATATATTCTGTCGGTGACATACGGCAGCATAATGAACTGTCATGTGTCAATATAGTTTAATTGCCTTATTGGATTTTTGGCATATTAAAAAGCCTCATGCTTTTTCGCTAATGGAACGACTAGCAAAATGCAAAAGGACACATGCAGCCAATTTGAACCAGTAAGCCATCTCTCTCAGTTCTCAGTGTCTCACAGTCTTTGAGCCCATAGGGGTCAATGACCTACATATTAGGGAGTCTTTCTCTGCCACTAGTACAAAAAAGGCTCTGGGCCGAAAAACAATCGAAGAATGTTTAATGTCTTATGTACCAAGAGAACAAAGAGAGGGTATGGAAATTATTTAATTGCCATGACAACAACAAAAGCATCCTAGGACATTGTAATTTCCCCATTTCCTGTTTGACTTGAGGCCTCATCAAACTCTCCACATTTTTTCTCCCATTGCTCCCATTTATTCCGAATGAGCTGTAATAATGCTGTAAAAATACATATTAAGCTCTTGGTAAAGGGTTGCTCAATAGGCTGTTTATAGAGTGTATTTACCACGTCAAAGCAAGCCTTGGGAACCCAGGGGAATAGGTGTCAGTCAGGGGTGTAGAGTTGGTAAAACAATCTGTCAGTGTTTTGACAGCCATGTCACACGCCGGATCACTCTCTGGGGATCACAGCGATGAGAACTCCTGATTATCCTGCTCTGCATTAGTCCTATATTTAACCAACAACCTTCCTGCCTTAGCATGGATCACTTGTTTCGGCTGGCAAATTATTTTGCAGCAGGTGCAGGGGAGGTCGTACAGGGCATTGATGAAGTTTTAAGGTGAAACAAAATGTTACTCTAAAACAATGACAAGTCGCTAGATTAAAGTGTCATGTTTCTATCAAGTATTGAAGCACATTTAAACACTAAGAATAAACATAGACGTGGTAAAAAAAAAGAGCATACAAGCTAACTTGAGCTAATTTTAATGATTGTAAATGTAAGCTTTGACATTCTGCTTATAAACTACGTAGAAAACAGCATTACATAGTTTATTAACCATTAGACTAAGATTCTTAATGATTTATATGATCACAGGTCCAAGAAATGCAATATAATGATTAACAAACAATGAACTAATGGATAATAATCTGTTTGATAAAGCTTTATAAACCCTTTATAAACTGACCTTCAAAACAATTGTTTCAAAGGTATAGGTAAGGGCCTCTGTCTCTCAGTATAACCTGACAGGAAGAGAAGGGCAGGTGTTTTACGCCCAGTGAGACAGCCTGAGTTGATGGTAGCAGAGCAGAGGCCAGAGTATTCTGGGTATTCTGGGCCTTCAACACACAGGGGGCCTGTAGGTGTGATGTTAGCTGAAGGAGAGCCAGGTCACCGGAGGTAGAACACAAGCACACACACACACACACACGTCCGTCCACTGTTTGTTTGCTGTTGTATTGCTGCTGTTGTATTACTGCTGTTGTATTACTGCTGTTGTATTACTGCTGTTGTATTGCTGCTGTTGTATTACTGCTGTTGTATTACTGCTGTTGTATTGCTGCTGTTGTATTACTGCTGTTGTATTACTGCTGTTGTATTACTGCTGTTGTATTACTGCTGTTGCCAGTGTCTTGTCTGTGTTGTCCGTTTTGTCTTACAGTGTTTTTGTTGTTGTTTTACTTTTTAGCCCCCGTCCCCGCAGGAGGCCTTTTGCCTCCTGCCAGGCCATCATCGTAAATAAGAATTTGTTCTTAATTGACTAGCATGGTTAAATAAAAATAGGATACTGGTGTGGTTGGAGGATCTACAGAAACACACGCCTGCACATCAGAAGCTGTGGAAAAAGTTGGAGTTGGGAGTTTTCCCATGCCTGTGTTAATGGCTGTGGCAGGGTGACATAACTGTTGATTTATAAGGCTATTTGAAATGCCATCGCTCCCGGGGCTGGACGCGGTGAGCACAGAGAGGATCGCTGACAGCTTGCTGTGTGTAGGATGGGGAGATGGAGAAGCCTGGTGCCTTGTTCTCTCTCTCTCTCTCTCTCTCTCTCTCTTTATCTCTCCTCTCTCCATATCAAGGTGGTTGAGAGAAGAGGAGGATCCTGGGAGTGAAAATCCAAGACCGTTTATTTTACCCACTAATGCTCATTTTAAGTTCAAAAGAAAGACCTGGGAACCTTTAGCTGGGGTAAAGTGATACTGATACTATTTCTCTAAACGTTTAAGCTCTTCTGAAAATGTGGGTTGTCTAATTACTATATTCATTACTCTAGCCGTGCTACTCATATCACCTGCTCACCTATCAGCTACAGGGCTTTTTTGTTGCACTGAGTGATATTCAATTCAAAAGTCTGACATTCAGATGATTAAATGTGATATGTCTGTATAAGCAATTTGGGCATTGTTAGCTAAATACTTTGGGTAATGGTTGAGAGGGGGAAGAGGTGGAGGTCAAGAGAGGGAGGTGTGTGCAGGAATGAGAGTGATGTCTTCAGTGACTCACACCTGTCTAGCCTCCAGGCCTAGCACCAGGTAGGTAGAGGAATCCTAACACATACTCTTAAATTGAGCTCAATGCTTTTAAAACCATACGTATGCCTATGTACTCCACAAAGGGAGCTGGACGGTGCTAAAAACTATGACAGAGGTACTTTCAAGACGATACTTGAGAAAAAAACACTGTCATTTGTGAGACATAAAAATATATCTGCAGCCTTTAAGACAATGTCCCAGGTGGGGCTGCTATTGTAGTGCCGATAAGTGGACATACACTGAGTGTACAAAACATTAAGAACACCTTCCTAATATTGAGTTGCACCCCCTTTTGCCTCAGAACAGCCTCAATTTGTCGTTGCATGGACTCTACAAGGTGTCCAGCATTCCACAGGGATGCTGACCCATGTTACTCCATTGCTTCCCACAGTTGTGTCAAGTTGGCTGGATGTCCTTTGGGTGGTGGACCATTCTTGATACACACGGGAAACTGTTGAGCGTGAAAAACCCAGCAGCGTTGCAGGTCTTGACACACTCAAACCGGTGAGCCTGGCACCTACTACCATACCCCGTTCAAAGGCACTTAAATATTTTGTCTTGCCCATTCACCCTTTGAATGGCACACATACACAGTCCATGTCTCAATTGTCTCAAGGCTTAAAAATCATTTAACCTGTCTCCTCCCCTTCATCTACACTGACTGAAGTGGATTTAACAGGTGACATCAAAAAGGGATCATAGCTTTCACCTGGATTCACTTGGTTAGTCTATGTCATGGAAAGAGCAGGTGTTACTAATGTTTCATATACTCAGTGTATACAATATCTGTTTGGAGATGTGTTCATGTTTCAGGGGACCTTTTCAGGAGTTAATATTTCTTACATGACCACAAATATTGGGGACAGGGCATATTGTACACGTCAGTTGAAGGACAGAGTTTGAGGTGGGAAATTCCCAAATGAAAACCATATCCCGGGTCTGTCAAACAGACTTAGGTGCTTCTGTATTTTGGTATGCTCCAGGAATGCCAGCGTACATTGTCATTGTTGACGACGAAACCGAACGCCGCATTCAACGACTTAGGCACATTAGGCTCAGGGAATCAGACACCGAGTATCATTCAAACAGGAATGCAGCTCCTGAAAGGAAATCCAGGAGGACATCGATATTGTTTCACCGCAACCCTTTAATTTCACCACCAAACATCACTAAGTCAGCTTGGGAAGGTGTCAAGTGTGCTCTCCATTCTCTCCCTAGCTACCCTCTCCTCCCCTCACAGCATTGTCAGGTGTTATGGATACTCCACCGTCACCTTCTCTGTCAATGTCCACGCTAACCATGTTGTCAACCTACTCACTTTTCTACTCTCTTTACTACCAGCTTTGTCATTATTACAGATAATTATTATTAGCGTGTCATGGTAGCGCCAACTGTCACAATACTTGTTCGATACTGCTGTGATAATGTATACTGTATCAGTGCTGTAGTGCCAGTCTCATGGACTGGGTTACAGACAAATGGTGGGAATTGTGGGACTTGTGTCTGCTAGCGTGTTTGACTCACCCGGCCACTCATTCCTGTGGTTTGGTTAATGGGGTGATCCCAGCATCAGTCATCCCCAGACCAGAGAACTGTCTTCCTTTTCTTTGTCTGGGAGATTTAGTGCTTCATAAAGGAGACCTTTCACAGGACTTGTTCTATCTGACATATTATCCAACAAGTTATTTGATTGCAACATACGTTTTATGAGGATGGCTCTGTAGTGGATATTTATGAATGTAAATTACAAGTGGATATGTATGTTAAGTACTGTCTGCACAGCTCAAACAAAGCAACAAATGTAATCAGTCTCATGTGAGTATCTTTGGTCTAGGTGGTTATTGAATGGGTCGGAGGGGTAGTTGATATGATTCTGAAAATCATATTATCAGTGAATAAACATTTTGACGTAGACTTGCTTTGTATGTGTTTGGAACACTTATTTTGAGTTGTCACATATCAAGACCTCAACTTTATCCTGAGTATTGTGAGTTGTGTCTGTTACTTCAGACCGTTGGCAGTGGGCAGCCCAGTCCTGTCAGGCTAGCTGCTGCCCTTGGCCTTCAAACATGCCCTCCTTTCATCACCCTTGTTTCTTCTTATCCCCACCCCCCTTCCCTCTCTCTCTCTTTCTCTCTCTTTCTTTTTTCAAAGCATGAGAACCGAGCGATTAAGGAATCCTTTCCAGTTAATCACCCTGGACTCCAGCACTTCCGCTGTGCTGATTACTGAGGAAATCATTAGAAGAAGAAAGTGCCTGGATCTTTCATCGTGGCCAGCCCGACTCAGGGGAGGTCAGTGAGGGGTGTGTTTGGTAGGCCATTTAGTCTTCCTGCTCCTATTATTCCAGCATTTCCTCTATCTGCACACTGGATGTGGATGTCTCGCCTCCCCCAGACCCTAATCATTGCCATACTGGTGTCTTGGAGTTTTGAGTTCACCCCAGACTTCTGTCTTCTTAGGGTTAGAGGGGCTCCTAGCTCCTATCTCTCCCTCTCTTCCTCCCTCTCAGTCACCCCCCTCCCAAAACTGTCTGATCCGAGCACCATGCAGCCCCTCATGGATACTGTCACAGATGGCACTAACGACGTGGTCCCAAGCAGAGGAGGCGGTTCGCTGCTAGACTGGTGACATATGCTCGGTCGCAGGACGATCAGCCGAGTAGAACACTGCCCCGACATCCAAAAAGACGATCCTGACCCCCCCACCCCCACCCCAAACACAATACAGCCCCCTCCAAAACAAACAGACACTCACTGTCTTCTACTTTCAGCCAGTGTTTTGTTTTGTTTATCATGCCACACTGTACCAGGCCCCCTCCATTGTCTCCGCAGAACCCCCCTCTTGATGGATGACCTCCTAGTTCAGTGTTTAGGGTCCCTCCCCAGTGTCCCCTCTGTCCCCCTGGGAGGGCTGAGGAGGATGGGGGTGACAGAACAAGTTAATTTCCCAGCATGCCGTGAGTGCGTACGCAGCAGATATCATGAGGATTTGCACAGAAGGGTGACAGAATGTATCAGCCATGCTGAATCTACTGAGATATAATGGGAAGGGAACCAGCCCTACACGACTGTGTCCTGTGGTCATTCTGCAGCTTTGTCTTGTCCAAAAGAGAATCACACAAAGTCCCAGATTAAAGGACACAGCGAATCTGAGATTAAAGGAGATTTGAGATTGTGGATATATTTTTCCTTCGGGCTTAAAATGCGTATTGCTATAAAAATGTTGGGAAATATTACTTTTGGTCAAACTATATCCATTCACAAAGTAGATCAACGCAAACCAAAATGTCTTACACATGATCTTTTTTCATATGTATCATAACCAGAAGGTGATAGCTTTCATACATGGAATTCAGAGCAGTGACAGCTGAACAATTGCCTTCCAATGGGGGAATTCCTACAACAACGAGGACTACCAAAGAGTACCATTGGCAGTCATTATAGAGAACCCTGACCTTGGTTGTATTGTTGACGGGGAATGAATATACCTCAGGAGAGTTGTTTTACTGTATCATGCTTCACCACTCTTTTGTTCTACCACATTCTTTCGAAAACATGTAAAATACCAAGAACAAATGACTATTACACTCCAACGCAAGGGGAACCTGATCCAGATAAGTCAAAACTAGCTGGAGTAAAAAAAGCATCTCACATTTCTGTAACAGTATACTGGCTTTTGTCCTGGGAGTGCAGAAACGTGATTGTTTTACCACTTGTTTGTATGACATATTTTGCTGCTTAACTCACTCCACTAGGTTTTCTTACCATGTAAGTTGATTAACTGTTGGAAGACCTACTAAAAATGTTGAACTCAGCAATAAAATAACATTATTCAAAGGGGTATGCATGCACAACAAGAAGAAACTGTGCAAAGTTTGGAAGGAAATATTTGCATTAATAATCACTCATTTATTTTTTGGGAGCTTTCAATTCTGAATTGTTAGCTCTACATTTCCAAAGTGCTGCGCTTTGCTCTTTTCCTTCCAGGTCTCGGAGCTACATCGACAAAAGTTGAAAGGCTGACAAAAAGACTCAAACAAACAAGTCAACAAACAAAACCATGATTTACATTTGGAATAACAACGCAATCATTAGCCAGTTAGCTGAGTTGATGAATCCATTGTCTTCCGTTGAGTTCAAGTGTACATGACTTCCATTGTAATGACTAAAAATCCCTTTGATAAAACAAAGTAATACAGACTTATTACTATTATGGTATGCTCTCATCCAAACTCAATTAATAGACAATTCAAAGCACATGGGGGAGACCTGGCACTGTGTACATGCCCTGAACAAATATTCTCTATCAATAATTTGTTGTGTTATTCATGAAAAAAAGTACTTCATTGTGTAGAGCTAACATGAACAGAAAGGTAAAGTGACTCGTGGTAATAAATCTTCTGACTTGACGGATAGTTTTAGTAGTATTTGTCTGTTGTTGGATGGATGTCCTTTGAATGCTATTGTGAACCCAGAAATGCACGGAGCAATGAGACACTGTCCGGGTCTTGGCTGTGTGGTTTACACAAGCATATTTCATTTCCTTTGGGGCGAATTCAATCAAAAGTGCCTTAGCGGCGTTAAGGTTGTATCTTACTATATGTGTGCCCTATTTTGAAAACTGGGAGCATCAATAAATGTGAGGATTCTCTCTGTTATTCCTGCAATACCCAAAGGCATTCTGTAATTTCATTTGACCATGGGGGGAAATGTACTGTAGGTATATGATACTACATGAATACTCCAATGCAGGTTCTATTGAATCGAACCTTAGGAGGAAATGTCATGCCATCACTCCCTTGTGTAACCAGTGTTACCTACCTGTTCACATCATCATCAGCCTTAATAGTAATGTGAGAGAAGTGAATTCCTGAAAGCATAATACTGCATGATCTCAGCAACTGGATGTGTCACTAGGTGTTATGTTGATTGTCAAAAAGTGACAGACTATGGCCGACATCATTGTTCACTATAGTGCACCATACATATTGGTCATTGTCAATGTAGGCCTACCTGCACAGTTTGCTTCATACTGTATCGTTCCAGAGTGAATCTTGGTTCAAAAGTCAAGCGCCACCCACAATGATCCAGAAACACAACCATGGCTGATCCCTTAGAGGAAACTTACGACCATTGAACCCAGTCAAGACGTTTCCTGTCTGTTCCCAGTCTGTGTGATACATGGTGGCCAGACTATGAAGTAATCGAAACAAACAAATAAACAGGCACTGTGGCCTCCCAACTAGATTAACAAGGGTTTAAGATAAGTATGTGATCAACAGTAAGATGGCTGACATAAATCATCATCATTTTCTTACTTAACGTTAATGGACACCATGTGAGGCCTAGACCCAGTCACAGCCCATGCTGAATAAAAGACAATTGGGGAAGAATTAAATATATTTATGTTTCCGTGGCTTATGTCCTGGGATAATCTGTTCTATCCACAGTGAATGGTTTGGTATCTTATGCACCAGTTTAGCTGGTAATTAATAACAGGTACTTGTGTGGCTGGATGACTGAATGACCTCTGATGTAAGCTCATTCACTTCCAATAACGGCCCTCTGTTTTTTTTTATACTAGCTGCAGCCGGTCTATTAGAGCAGTGTAGATCTCCAGGTCCAAAATGTAGGATTACTAACAGTATAGACCACGTGTGTCAAACTCATTCCTCGGAGGGCCGAATGTCTGCGGGTTTTCGCTCCTCCGTTGTACTTGATTGATGAATTAAGGTCACTAATTAGTAAATAACTCCCCTCACCTGGTTGTCTATGTCTTAATTTAAAGGAAAAACCCAAAACCTGCAGACACTAGGCCCTCCATGGAATGAGTTTGACACCCCTGGTATAGACAGTAAACACTATGTATTTTATTGGTGAATACATCTAATCTCAACTGCCAAGTCAAGGTAATATGTATATTGTGAAAAATATATAATATGTCTGTTTCTTTTTATTTTTAAATCATGTTTTCCTTTTCTTGAAAGATATATTAAGTACCAACTGCAAAGCCAGTTCTGGATTCCCATGAACAAGTGTGTAGTGTTGAGACTGAGGTTACGGTTGAATTTGTAATTAAGCCTTTACTTTTCACATATCCACCACAACATCAGAAGTGACGAGAGTAGCTACTGTTCCCCATGTTAGTTGGTGACTCTCAGCAGCACAATGAGATGTGTGGGAACAGCTCACCTCGACTAGGCCAGCTCCTCTCATCCCGTTTCCAGTGTCGGCCATGTCATTATTCACCCCACCGCAGGATCCATTATTCAGAGGGGGTGGGGGTGTACTAGGAGCACACCTGGTCAGGCAGACAGGATGACAGGCAGGGGAACCTGGCTCCCCACCCTCCTCCACCCCCTCACCCCCATACCGCCGGAGGGCCAGATGGATCTGTCTGTGGGCGGTGATGTCACCCTTGGCCCAGGGTGCCAGAGTTCAGCCCTCCCAGAATCCTCCTGGTGTTTATGGTATTTACTGTGGCCACATGTAAACACCAACAACTACAGCTAGACAGACAGAGGGGGAACATGAAGAGGGATTTGGACTGAGCCGACAGTTAATAATAATATGTGGCAAAGACATGCTAGGCTACATGCTATACTGTATCATCACAACCTAGACGAAAGACTTCCAGTGCTTCTATCTTTATGCCAATGCTTTACGGTATGGATTTTAAGTCTTTGAAAGAACAATGGCATTGTCCTATCAAGTGGAGTAACATAAATGTCACAGGCCCACTGAGTACTTCAACTATATACAGTCAAAACAGACTCCAAGTGATACTTTAATATCCTCCATGAATGTGTCAGCGCGTCTTGGAAATCCAGACAGTCTTTGAAAAGTCAACATCAGTCCGTATGTGTGTGTGTGCCATGATTAACTCTCGCTCTTCTTGGTGTCAGATAAAACCGTGAAAAATGGGCCGAAGTAGAAAAGGGTGTGTCGCCCCCGACGTCCTCCACATTAGTTATCAGATCAATACCTTGCAATTACTGACATTTATGTTGTCAAGACATTCCTGCCGGTGTTCGTCCCATAGCCACCTGTGGTAAAAGGATCTGTTTTTGACTCATCTAAGAGGGGGAGAGAGGGAGGAGAGGGGAAGGAGAGGAGGGGGTGAGTTTAACTGATCTCACACAAGTTTCCACTATAAATACTAGCACCCAGAAGACAGGCATATTTACTGTGAATCTTCCAGCCGTTTTGTTAATGGTTGTAACAAGTGCTTCATGCTATGCCAAGCCAAACGCTTTGCTCAGTGACATCAAACAACTTTGTGTGATCGATTGCTAAACTTGAAGACACGTTCTACTTTAGTCACTCTTTTAGTAAATGCCATTGGTATTTCAAAACTTGTCAGTTCTAAGTATGATTGAACATATCTGTGGCAGACACTAATGCGCTGAAACTGCTATTTCGATCTTATTCTTTATGTGGTTAGTATTACATTTCCCAACGGTTTGTTTTGCCTCTATGGTTAACTTACTGTAAGTGCATGTCAAGAGGCATGTCATATTCTGAGTATCCAAACCAACTAGATAAGAGCTCACATGTCATCAATACGTGTAGAAGGATAAAACACAAGCTAGGGCATACTATGCAACACAGCAATGGTCTGTAGCTACACCAACCCATACATTCATTTCAATCATTGGACTATAGGGGTGTTCTGATATTCTCTGAGGTAGGACATAACCATGAACAGGGAATGGACCTGTGCTTTAATACTCATCCACACAACACTTTATTTGTGCTTTTAACACTCATCCACTGTGGCTGTCCCCTCCTCTCCCCTGTGAGCTCCACATGTGATTCACGTTCCAGTGGATGGGCACACTGTGAGACCAGTGGCTTTTGACTTCCTCTCCTCCCAGAGCTCTGGCTGTGAAGGCCTCAGTCTCAGAGTTTCTGTTCTGTTCGGACTACTATCCATTCTCTCTCACTCCCTCATTCTTTTGTTCTATTGTTCTCTCTCACTCTCTCTCTCATTCTCTCTCTCACACTCTCTTTCTTTCTCTCACTTTCTCTCTCTCTCTTTCTGTGTGGTTCTGGTGAGTGAGACATGATCTGAGTGAGGCCATGCATTGAGGCCTGCCTCTGTCCCCTAGTCCGCTCCATTAATGGTCAAGTACTGTTCTGCATGCTCAAATAATGTTTCCTACTACTTCAACAGAGCACCATAGTAGGCTGCATCTCTTGTGTTGTTGTGTAGACAGTGAGTCTGAGTAGTTGTGTTGTTCTGACATACGGTACGTAATGCAGTCCAGAAGAGGCTTGTCAAGTGGGGTTTTCTCTGGAATAACCTGATCTGTTCAAGTTTGATCACAATCATATGCAAAGGTCAGACCATAATCATACCTGACCAACTCCAATAGGGATGAGGTGAAAATAGTTGAAAGAATAAATACAATGACATGTACAGAATGTCAGGTTGCACAAGGCACTGACAAAGGCCTATAGCCATCTTTAACACACCAAATCACTACCTACAGTTCCTGAAAGTGATACATTTTCCACAGCCGTCCTGAATTCCCTGAAAGTGAGAAATATTCCCCTAATAAATTACCAATCTTGACATCCTAAAAGACTTTGTGGATCTGTCATATTCAAACATTCCGTGGAACAATGCCCCGGTACACGATGACACTGCAAGTGTCAAACCATTCCGGATTGTGTAACACTATCACTCCCAATGGCTCTCCTAACTGGATTTGCTGCAACGTGATCTGGGAGCAGGTATTCAGGAGGGTGTTTGGGTTTGGATGGTTGGATCGGCCCATCCCGAGCAGGAGAGGACACTGGGATATGGGGAGGGCTCAGGGGTTGGGGGAGGGGTGTTTATCCTCCTCGGTGTTCAATGGACCAAAGGAATGCCAGGATGGATAAACAACGCTGCTAGCTACGAAACAACTGCTGTACAACTGAAATCAACACTCAACGTCCCCGACAAAAGAGAAGTCAATCCAACAGAGAGAGAGAGAGAGAGAAAAAAAAAGAAAAAAAACATTCCACAGGGTGCATTGCGTAGCCCAAAGGGGTTTCTATGTAATGTCACAGCAATGTTAAATGTGGACTATGGTGTGTAATGAGTTAATGTAATAACACATAGACAACTTTCTTTTCATTATTTAACAAGGACAATTCATAACTCCTACAAATATCAAGTGTGGGTCAGTGTCAGCTAACGGGAGAGAAAGTAACCCAACCAGCCATATAAATGTAGGTTTAAGATCCATTTCTTTTGAGAGGATATTAATGGTGAAGATTTATTTATTGTATCTAATAGGATCTTTACCTTAGGGGACGTCATTTCACTGGCTTCGTCTTTCATTTAACTCTGGCAGTGTTGAAGCTTGATGCTTCTAATGACAGGCACCATAATGTACTGTTGTATTATTCTATTATATAGCCATCCCTTTTGGCGAGATCTTTCTTTGGCAGGAAGGATCTCTGTCAGATTGTGTAGAAAACATTGGTGGTTATATGTCCTGCTGTGCTACAGAGCAGGACCGATGTCACTTCTCTCCTAAGTTGCCTTGAGATACACTGGGGTGAAACAGCCAGTAGGCCTCAAAGGAACCAACCACTGCCAGGTTGCCTTCTGTAGACATTGCTCGGTTCTAGCCAAGGTAAGGTTCTTTCACATCACATATATCCCAAGTATTCCTGCTGTCCCTGGAGCAAATGGGTGAGCAGTGTAATTTGTGTGGATAATGAACTTGTTGCATGCATAGAGAACTAAGTAGGGATAACGCCGCATGGGAAAAGGCCATGGTGTTCTGATCCGAAATCATCTCCGAAATATTGTGTTCCCTTCTCTGCTTAGAAAATACACAATTGAATGAGACGCCTAGCTGCTCGGCAAGGGCTTTACATGTAGACTTACATGAGGGCTTTTCTCCTTCCACTCCTCTCCCCAGATAGTATTACCATACCTCAGTGCATCCGCAACATCCACTGACAATACTTGTGTACTTCTAATAATTGGTGCACGGCTTTGCGGGATATTAAGCGGGGCTTAGGCGTGTGAGACGAAGCGATTTGAACCCGCATTGGTTGTTAGAAGGCGTACGTTCCTAGTAAACCTAATTGATGTGTTTATTTATGACAAGGATGCATAGCAATTCCTTCAAAAACTGAGATTTGCCACCATAATGCGGCTTCGGATCGGAGGGGGGTTTAGGGGAAATATAGAGCCTCTGCCGAGCTCCAACAAACCTTCCAAGAATGTTGATAAGCAGATCCCCGAAAATGAAATCTCCCCAGCCTCCTCGGCAGGATCTGCTCCTAATCGTTTTATTTACAGTTGCAATAAAAGATGATTCTCTTTAATGGTTCGGTGTGAAATAATAGGCAGCCGTGGAACAATCGGAACGAGGCCTAAGCGCATTCCAATTTTCACATTAAGCTAATCGAGGGAAAAGGAAGAAATAAAGACATCAGTTGGATGAAATGAGCGTAATTGGAGAATAATGTAGTTAGTTTGCTCTAATCTTCTGCATAATATTAAAATGTTCTCAATGCGCCCCAGCTGCAAGCAATCACCCGCTCCAAGGGGGAAGTAGAGTGGGGCGAAGGAACGAGGAAGCTAGAGAGGGACTCCGACACATGGAGCTCCAGACTGCATCCAGCCTCACTGCAGCCTTGCAGCCTCACACCCCGCTGACGAAGGTCTAATTTGTACACTGGGTTATTGATGCCAGCCCTGGTTATGGTGGGGAGACCTAGTAACAGCGGGGCCCAGACGTGTCAGTGTGGGGGGCTTCAATGGTTCATTTCACTGCATGGTGTTCATGCCTGCTTCACTCACTCAGGCTTGGAATGAGGCTAAAGTCAGGATTCTCTCAAGTCAGGATCCTCTATCAGGATGTGTACCCTTCCTGACATAAAGGGGAAGTTGTCTTTACAGACAATGTTCAAAGATTGCTCTCCACTGTAGGTACTTTGGTTGTTTGTGGTGGGTGTTCAGCCGGAACTGCCTTGAGTTTGTAGATTAAGAGCTCAATTTATAAGGGTATTTTTTCAGCGTTTGTCTTTAACAAATGGCCGTGCCCTCAACTGCCTGCCACACAAAGGAAAATGAAGGCTAAATTAAGTTTTGAGCATCCGTCATCCAATTATCCCAGTTAAAGTTGGAGCCAGAGCAGCCACCAGTAGCCTCATAGTGGAATTAAGACAAGGTTATTTGTTCCCCCCTTGGCTTTGACTCGCCTGTGATTTCAAGGCAAAACTCGCTCTGAGGCAGTTTTTTAGTGATGTTATTGTGCAGGAAATTGTCATTAGTCAGTGGAACCAATAATGTAGAACCGTCATGGATTGCCTTTGCTCGGCATCGAAACACAACAATGAATTAATCAAATTAAAATGCCTTGTTATGCGATTTTGTTTTAATTTCCACAACCAAGCCCCTATTTAGTGGTTGACAAAACCAGAAAAAGACAAGTCACAGTTTAGGGGCTCAGTAACAGTGTTATATTAGTGAAGAATTATCAATCCTTTAAGCTAATTTGGATAACTTGGGGACCATAAAGTAAGCTATGAGAATGTAGTGTGTTAAGCTCCCACCCCCTCCACAGTCCTTAACAACCACTTTGTTTCCAGTGTTGATCGCCTGCCATTTAAGACACATTAAATCCAGAAAATTAATATAAATCTACAAAAGCTATTACCGATTTCCGTCCGTGTCAGACACACATTCAAATCCAGCTATCAGACCTTCGACTAAGGGCCCAGAAAAAAGCCACAGCAGTAGCTGCAGTGTTGCTTCTGCTACTGTTGTTGTGTTGCTTAGTGACGGGTTCTCATTGTGGCCGGGCCTGTGTATGAAGACTTGACTTGGTGGCGGCGGTGTCGACCGGAAGCTACTGTGCCTTTAACTGGAGAGCCTCCTCTCCCTCCGCGGAGGAGCCAAGTTTTGGCAAGTGCCATATGCCCTCACTAAACCTAGCGGCGGCCCTAGAGCATGGGGAACTGTTTTGTCATTAGCCCCTCGCGCGGCGGAGGTGGAAACTCATTTAGCCCCATGCTGGACCTTCATTATGATAGACTTGTATCAGATGGCATCTCTGGCTGGGCGCTGGCTCCTGGCTAACGGGGGGAAAGATGTGGCTCTCCAGAACCTCTTCCAGCCCCAGCGTGTGTACCCCAGCACTGGGCCAGCTACAGCTGCTCTTCGCTCCTCGCTCCTCTGGCAGATGCTGCAGCAGGCTAGATGAAAAGACCACCATGGTGGCCGGGGTTGGGCTGGAGCTGGAGCTGCATGCTCCTACTGCAGGGTGACGCTGGTAGGCCAGACCCACCACATCGCTCCCTCCCTCCTTCCTCTTTTTAATCCACCCCTCCACCACCACCTATCCTACTCACAACACACACACACACACACAGACACACACACTCCCATATACACACGAACGGAAAACAGAAATGTCAGAGATTCAAATGTTCCAAAGCAAATGGCTGAAACAAATGTCTCCCTGTTTGCTGACAGTCGTTTTACCTCGGGTCTGTAATAAAAACTCAATGAACCAAGGGAGTCAATATATTCCAATAACAAAGGCAGGGGACTTGTCATTTCTCAGCTCTTAGGCTTTTATGAAAACATGCCTTTCTCCTCGAGATTGAGGGGAAGGGGGGAAAAGTTAGTAAAAAAAAAAGACAAATCCGACAAAATGCACACACTCTTGAAAAAAAAGTAGAGAAGAGTAACTGTAACAAACCAAATATGTACTGTAATATAATTCTCTGTCTCCAAACCGATAAGGAAGAAATAACAACAGCCAAAGCCAACGTCGGGGAGAGTACAGTAGTAATCTAAAGAACAACATAGCCATCTCTTGATGCTTTCCCCTGCTGTAAGATCCCTGGATCTGAGATAAATATGGCCTTAACCGGTGTGATGTATTATTAATCCTTTAAAACACGATATAGAGCCAGTAAACACGTTGAAGGAGAGGGGCGTCCTAGTACCCAGGAGGCTGCCTCAACACCATTATCAGCTTCTGCTATTGGATTTCTGACTTTTAACTGGGTTAGCCTACTTTAGTGTGAATACAAATTCAATTGCCACCACAGCTGTTTTATTTGCCATGTATGCGTGCCTCTCTCTCTCACTCTCTCAATAGACTACTGCACATAACCACATAGAAACAATTTCCCTCCGTGGAGTACACACAAACCATAAAATTAAAATGAAGTGCCATTACACGTACGCAAAAGGCGATGGGGGGATTTAAATTCTCTCACTGCTGAGAAATAATCCCTGTACTTTCTTTTTCTTTCTCTCCCTCCTTCCCTCTCCCTTTACTCACTCCACCATTTAATGTTGATATTTTTACACGGCCTACTTCCTGTAGAGGGGCCATTTGTAATGGAGATGACCTCACCTTTAGCTCTGGCCTGTCTTTCAGGGCCTGTGTGTCTGGCTCAATGGGGTAATGGCTTTCTTGGACGGGAGGTAGAAGAGGAGAGGAGAGGGGCTCCTCCTAAACAAAGCCATATGAGGGACTCAGAAAGCCTTTCAGGACTTCATTAGCCCAACTGGGAGAAGGGAAGGTTAAGAGCCCCGGCAAGCTGGTACTGTTTAGCTGCTTAATGTCAACAGGAACGCTCAGGCAGCTGAAGAGCACACACACACGCATGCATGCACACACACACTCACACTCACACATACCCGTCCCATCCAGCCCCCCACCCCTGTTGGTTTCCCCCCTCCATCCTTGGACTGGAGAGGCCACACAGGGACACTCCCACTCTCCATTCAGCCTCATCATAGTACAGCCGTGGGCATCACACACACACACACACACACACACTCACACACACACACACACTCACACCTCACCCCTCCAAATACAGTATGCACGGTTTAAACAGAAGGTATTGTGAGGAGAGGAGACAATGTTTTCTCCTGCTCAGCCTCTGCCAGACAGGTCTGATCCAGGATTGTCTGTCGTTCACATGAGATCATCCTCATTTGGGTCTGTCCTGAAATATGGCATGGGATGATATCATTCATGCTGTAGTGGGTTATAACTCACCCAATTGATGTTACCGCATATTCAGACTTCCTGTTGTGGAGGTTTAGATATGCAATATCTACAGGATTATTAGTGTTGGGCTACAATACAATCAGGTGCGCAACTTTGGTTTTAGAAGTGGGGGGGACATAATTATTATAATTTAAAAAATTATCCAGTCGAATAAACACTCCAAACAGCCTACCCAACCGCTCGGAGGCGTCCGCATGGTCCTAAAGCACACCGTTGCCTCGTTTTGTATCACATTCCAATGATAAAACTGGGGGGGCCAAAAATGCAATTTCTGAATGTTGGGGGGACATTCTGTCCCCAGTGAAAGTTGCGCCCCTGAATACAATGCAACATTCATCTCATCCAAATGTTGGGGTGTGTGGGTGTATTTCTCTGCATTTACATATCTACTGTATGTCACTGTGTACATGTCTGTGTGTGTGTTGATGGTCGGCTCCACTGAAACCCGGATCTTATCCAAAATCTCCCGCACCAAATAAAAATAACATGCATTTGCAGTCAAGCACAATAACTTCCTGGAGTAGCTATGATGTCAGATATAGCTGACAGAGAGTCAACTGATACCAAGGAAGCTATTTCATTAGGGGCTGACATTTCAACTATACAGAGATTGGCAGTAACTACACTCCCACTTTAAACGCCCTATCAAACAGCATCTCCATAACATCAGTGTGTGATTCTGTTTTTCTCCACTCTGACCCCTTAGGCCTGCTGGTGGTGTATATTTACCACACACACACACACACACACACACACACACACACACACACACACACGACAGACAGATGGACACACAGACAGACAGACACAGACTAACAGACAGACTGACCACATGCCGAAGAGGTGCTGTTGCAGAGCATCACCTGTCTCTTCCACAGAGAACTGATCCTACTCTCTCTCTCTTTCTCCGTTTGTATTGTGTTGCAACCCGACCCCCGCCACCACTCTGGCTCTACTCCCCTGGAACAGAGGAGCGTTGGTACAGGCCATAAGTGCGGCTACTCGGCCCTGAAAGAGACACAAGAGAAAAGGCGATTGAAATCAGGCTCGGGCCACGTGTATCTGAGATGTTGTTGGGTGTCGGCGGAAGAGGGGGGTTAATTTCAAAGCTGATGAATATCAAATGAACAAGAGAAAGGTCGGTAACCTGAAGCCGGCATCTTCTCTCTCTCTCTCTCTCTCTCTCTCTCTCTCTCTCTCTCTCTCTCTCTCTCTTTCTCTTTTCTCTGTTTTTGTGGTGTAAGGTTGGGTTTTTTGTTGTCCTCCGAGTGTGAATAGAGTGTGATGGGTGATGGTGAGGCGTGAGGAGGAGAGGACTGTGTTGAAGCGCCACCTAGTGTCATGGAGCTGAACGTCACCTGGAACAGCGAGGGAGTAGAGAAAGGATAGCACCAGCCCAGTGTCAAGGCCTTTGTTTTTACTCTACCTGGAGAGAATATCCGTGCTATGAAATATTGCTCTTTCACTTGTAAATATAGATTTATAAACAAATACAGACTGTTTATGGTAGTAATTAGTGGTACAATTACGTCTTGTGTCAGAACTAGTTTTAGAAGGAACAGTTGTGATACTGTAGTAAGTGCGCTTCTATTAGTCTTAAGAAAAAGTGTTGTTGGGAAAAATTTAATAGTGCACAAATGAAAGTTGTAGAACTATCTCCTTGGTTGCCATTATGTGTAGTTAGAGGTAAAATATCTCAGCATGGTCTGCAGTCATTTGATTTTCACCAGCCACCAGTGAGAATAGCCTTGGATAATTACTACACGTCAATGAGTAAAGTTTTCCGAATCGTTCAATGTGCCCTTGAATCCAGCACTGTCAACACGGATTCATCGCTGACATTTGCTCCAAGTTATACCCATCGCCATCAAGCCTTGGCTACCAGGCGACTGACAGTGACATGACGCTGTCACAAAGCATAAAGGTAATATCCACTGAGGCCACCCCCCGTCACTCCGACCCTTGGCCTTAGGGCTGCTCCCTAGCCCATTTATTTTTATCACAACAATGAAAATTTGCATTATACAGACGCCTGTGCACATCACCCCTTCTAGGGTATTTGCCTGGGCTGGAGTGACAGTGTCAGCTTCTTATCTAAGATGATGTTGTATAGACAGAGACATTTAGCTAAGAGATAGCAGGGGGATTTGGTGGGACTACTGTCTGTGGCGCTTTGTCGCGTTAGATGAATTGTGGAAGGGATTATCATCATGATAATTTTTATATTATGTTTCCTGGCATGTGGCCAGCACCCTGTCGTTTGATGTGTTTGTGGATTACATTTACTGATAGGCCTCATGATAGTCAATGATTCAACTGCATTTTTCCTGTTATGGATCAAAACAATTTCTGATAATACTGTCCCTTTTCTCCTTATCCTGTGGTTTATGTGCTTACAAATGTTCTGTGTAACTACATTCATTAAGTCTATAGAGACCCATGAATCTTAGTTGGCAGAACTTAAATATGGAATGCTCATGTCATATATGGATGTGTACATTCCTTAATAATGTGCTTTAATGCAATTGGCCCCAACAAACCTCAGGAATGTGTTCATCTTTGCGCTATATGTTTGGAGTAGGTAATTGTGGCTTGAGCATATCTCCAAACTATTTTTGGACAATTCCATGTTAGCTCATGAATCTAAACACACACGTATATAGAGTACTTCTGTTGTTGACTGCACAGTTCAAATTAAAAGGCTCAGTCTGTTTCAGAACAGCCACAGGTAGAATATGGAGGACAGTAAAACAAATATTATATAAAGATCAGTGAAGGTAGCGCTAGGGAGGAAATGGAGGATGGACCTCTGCAGAACTTTTTTCCAATTATAAAACGTATTTAAAACAACATCCTTGTAAATTAAACTGTACTAAATATACTCACATGTTGTTTTTGTATTTTTTGGCACAGCCTTTTTAAAAAGGTTCCACATCTCTTCACTGTACTTCCTGTTGTCAAGCTGCCCCATTGGTCACCTAATCCAATCCCAGAATGCTTAGTGGCATGGCTGGCCTGCTGGAGGCAATGAGAAACATAACCTAAAGTGACACAACTAAAAACATGCAATGATGTTTCTGTCTGTCTGAGTGTGTACAAGAGTGTGTATTTGTGTGTGTCTGGGTATATGTTTGTACGTATGTATGTGTGAACATGTGTATGCATGCAGGCCGTCTTTGTGTGTGTTTGTCAGTCCGTGTGTCTGTCTATGTGGCTGTGCATACATGTGTGTATGTCTGGGTGTGTTTTGTATTGCACTAGTAAACATTTAGCCTTGCCAGAGGAGTCTTCCAGAAGAGCAGGTTTCAGGAGCATGGACTTGTGAAGAGTTCCCGTTGCTGACTGGAGCCGGGACAGATGTTCACTGCTCGCCTGCTCACACACTCAGTGAGCAGCATCAGCCCTAGACAAACACACACGCACGTATGCATGCACACGCACCGTTGAGGAATGCCAAACATGTTCTGAGTGGCAGGAGTGATGCAGGCAATGATAAGTGTGATTCATTGGGAGCATGGTTCACTGTTTGTGTGAGGCTACAGAGAGGCTAACCTTGTTGTGTACAGTGCCTTGCAAAGGTATTCATCCCCCTTGGCATTTTTGCTATTTTGTTGCATTACAACCTGTAATTTAAATTGATTTTTATTTGGATTTCATGTAATGGACATACACAAAATAGTCCAAATTGGTGAAGTGAAATGAAAAGAATAACTTGTTTCAGATAACGGAAAAGTGGCGGGTGCATATGTATTCACCCCCTTTGCTATGAAGCCCCTAGATAAGATCTGGTGCAACCAATTACCTTCAGAAGTCACATAATTAATTAAATAAAGTCCACCTGTGTGCAATCTAAGTGTCACATGATCTGTCACATGATATCAGTATATATACACCTGTTCTGAAAGGCCACAGAGTTGCAACACCACTAAGCAAGGGGCACCACCAAGCAAGCGGCACCATGAAGACCATGGATCTCTCCAAACAGGTCAAGGACAAAGTTGTGGAGAAGTACAGATCAGGGTTGGGTTATAAAAAAAATATCTGAAACTTTGAACATCCCACGGAGCACCATTAAAGCCATTATTAAAAAATGGAAAGAATATGGCACCACAACAAACCTGCCAAGAGAGGGCCGCCCACCAAAACTCACGGACCAGGCAAGGAGGGCATTAATCAGAGAGACAACAAAGAGACCAAAGATAACCCTGAAGGAGCTGCAAAGCTCCACAGCGGAGATTGAAGTATCTGTCCATAGGACCACTTTAAGCCGTACACTCCACAGAGCTGGGCTTTACGGAATAGTGGCCATAAATAAGCAAACACGTTTGGTGTTCGCCAAAAGCCATGTGGGAGACTCCCCAAACATATGGAAGAAGGTACTCTGGTCAGATTAGACTAAAATTTAGCTTTTTGGCCATCTGGCGCAAACCCAACACCTCTCATCACCCCGAGAACACCATCCCCACAATAAAGCATGGTGGTGGCAGCATCATGCTGTGGGGATGTTTTTCATCGGCAGGGACTGGAAAACTGGTCAGAATTGAAGGAATGATGGATGGCGCTAAATACAGGGAAATTCTTGAGGGAAACCTGTTTCAGTCTTCCAGAGATTTACATTTACATTTACATTTACGTCATTTAGCAGACGCTCTTATCCAGAGCGACTTACAAATTGGTGCATTCACCTTATAGCCAGTGGGATAACCACTTTACAATGTTTTTTTATTATATACGTTTTTCTTTTTTTTTCTTTTTTTCTTTTTTTCATGTTTTCTTTTTTCTTTTATATATATTTTTTTTTTTTTTTGGGGGGGGGTTGGGGTAAGGGGGGGTAGAAGGATAACTTTATCCTATCCCAGGTATTCCTTAAAGAGGTGGGGTTTCAAATGTCTCCGGAAGGTGGTGAGTGACTCCGCTGTCCTGGCGTCGTGAGGGAGCTTGTTCCACCATTGGGGTGCCAGAGCAGCGAACAGTTTTGACTGGGCTGAGCGGGAACTATGCTTCTGCAGAGGTAGGGGAGCCAGCAGGCCAGAGGTGGATGAACGCAATGCCCTCGTTTGGGTGTAAGGACTGATCAGAGCCTGAAGGTACGGAAGTGCCGTTCCCCTCACAGCTCCGTAGGCAAGCACCATGGTCTTGTAGCAGATGCGAGCTTCAACTGGAAGCCAGTGGAGTGTGCGGAGGAGCGGGGTGACGTGAGAGAACTTGGGAAGGTTGAACACCAGACGGGCTGCGGCATTCTGGATGAGTTGTAGGGGTTTAATGGCACAGGCAGGGAGCCCAGCCAACAGCGAGTTGCAGTAATCCAGACGGGAGATGACAAGTGCCTGGATTAGATTTGAGACTGGGACGGAGGTTCACCTTCCAGCAGGACAATGACCCTAAGCATACTGCTAAAGCAACACTTGAGTGGTTTAAGGGGAAACATTTAAATGTCTTGGAATGGCCTAGTCAAAGCCCAGACCTCAATCCAATTGAGAATATGTGGTATGACTTAAAGATTGCTGTACACCAGCGGAACCCATCCAACTTGAAGGAGCTGGAGCAGTTTTGCTTTGAAGAATGGGCAAAAATCCCAGTGGCTAGATGTGCCAAGCTTATAGAGACATACCCCAAGAGACTTGTAGCTGTAATTGCTGCAAAAGATGGGGGGAATAGTAATGCAAGCTCAAGTTTTCAGTTTTTTTGTCTTATTTCTTGTTCGTTTCACAAGAAAAAATATTTTGCATCTTCAAAGTGGTAGGCATGTTGTGTAAATCAAATGATACAAACCCCCAAAAAATCAATTTTAATTCCAGGTTGTAAGGCAAAAAAATTTGAAAAATGCCAAGGGGGGTGAATACTTTCGCAAGCCACTGTAACTGTCTTCTATGGGCATCGCGTGTCACTACTCAAGCTATTTGTCCAGGTTCTGAGAAAACCTCCTATAGCGTTTGACTGAAACCATGCCTTCCATTTCATAAGTGGGTTTTGTTGGCTTTGTCATTGCTGAAAAATGGGCTTTTGGAATTGACTTGACACTAGTGCTTTCGAATGCTGTTGTTTTTCCTAATCCCTTGTAGTGGTCACGAGGGAAAATGTACTGTTTCATAGGATGCAGACACCCATATCAACAATTTGTCCAAAACTGATTACACATCTGCTTTATGTTTAGAGAAACATGGAGGAGAGAAACATGGAGGAGAGTGTCACAACAAAGTATTATCACTTCTCTATTTTCTTCCTCAGTATCACATTCTTTAGGAAGAAAGAAGTCATGCTCGAGAAACAAGGGCAACTCAATTCTCTCAATCCCAAATGTGTAAATGTAATGTCCTAATTGGAGAGCAGAAAAACCTTCTCATGAAGGATTCATTTACTTGAAGTGCTTGGCAGCTTGAAAGAATCCTACTTCCGTTTAAAGAGAATCCCCCTTGGTGGACCAAATGCTCTACAAAATGCTCTATTCAAATGCATATAAAATAAATATGGATGGAGAGTCGTTGAATTGGTGGCCACTTTGTTCACCCAGAGGATTATTTACTTCTTCTTCTTCTTTGAATTTTTCGTTCTGTTTGTTTCTGTGCGGTGTGGATCTGTCTGTTTTTCCCCTCAATGCTGAGTCTTTTATTTGACTTGCGGTAAAAACACATCCTGGTGAAATTACATCCACATGGTTATACACTGGCTGCTCAGAGGAGCTGGCATGGAGCACGGCATGTTAGAGTGACACAACTACATTAACAACAACAAAAGAAACAACAACATCACCTCGGCCTCCAATACAAATCTCTGATGACAAAATAATAGACACTTTGGAATGTGTTAGAGTAAAATCCTTTATCCATGGTCATTTCAAATGCATTAGCAATAATTGTTCCTATTATTGAGGAAGTATTGAAGATAGTGGTTGGAATTATGTTAATCATCCCGATGACTGACACCACACCTTAGCCTACCTACCATTGACATTTCTCTTTTTTTTTTTCCTGTGAAGACATTTTAGCTTACAGGAAAGAGGCCGCTACATCACGTCTTCCGAAAGCAAGGATTAGTGAGTTGAAAGGTTATGTCGTAAGTCAACATTTGCTTTGCAGCTTACCTCCATGATTGAGGTTTATAATTATCTAACCTCCCTTTCACTGAATGCTTATCTTTTTTCTAGCCCTTTTGAGAAAATAAACCTTGACCGCAACTTTCTTTTCATAAGTGGACGGACCGTGTTTTCACTCATAATGAAATACAGTGGGGAAAAAAAGTATTTAGTCAGCCACCAATTGTGCAAGTTCTCCCACTTAAAAAGATGAGAGAGGCCTGTAATTTTCATCATAGGTACACGTCAACTATGACAGACAAAATTAGAAAAAAAATTCCAGAAAATCACATTGTAGGATTTTTTATGAATTTATTGGCATATGATGGTGGAAAATAAGTATTTGGTCAATAACAAAAGTTTCTCAATACTTTGTTATATACCCTTTGTTGGCAATGACACAGGTCAAACGTTTTCTGTAAGTCTTCACAAGGTTTTCACACACTGTTGCTGGTATTTTGGCCCATTCCTCCATGCAGATCTCCTCTAGAGCAGTGATGTTTTGGGGCTGTCGCTGGGCAACACAGACTTTCAACTCCCTCCAAAGATTTTCTATGGGGTTGAGATCTGGAGACTGGCTAGGCCACTCCAGGACCTTGAAATGCTTCTTACGAAGCCACTCCTTCGTTGCCCGGGCGGTGTGTTTGGGATCATTGTCATGCTGAAAGACCCAGCCACGTTTCATCTTCAATGCCCTTGCTGATGGAAGGAGGGTTTCACTCAAAATCTCACGATACATGGCCCCATTCATTCTTTCCTTTACACGGATCAGTCGTCCTGGTCCCTTTGCAGAAAAACAGCCCCAAAGCATGATGTTTCCAACCCCATGCTTCACAGTAGGTATGGTGTTCTTTGGATGCAACTCAGCATTCTTTGTCCTCCAAACATGACGAGTTGAGTTTTTACCAAAAAGTTATATTTTGGTTTCATCTGACCATATGACATTCTCCCCAATCCTCTTCTGGATCATCCAAATGCACTTCAGACGGGCCTGGACATGTACTGGCTTAAGCAGGGGGACACGTCTCGCACTGCAGGATTTGAGTCCCTGGCGGCGTAGTGTGTTACTGATGGTTGGCTTTGTTACTTTGGTCCCAGCTCTCAGCAGGTCATTCACTAGGTCCCCCGTGTGGTTCTGGGATTTTTGCTCACCGTTCTTGTGATCATTTTGACCCCACGGGGTGAGATCTTGCATGGAGCCCCAGATCGAGGGAGATTATCAGTGGTCTTGTATGTCTTCCATTTCCTAATAATTGCTCCCACAGTTGATTTCTTCAAACCAAGCTGCTTACCTGTTGCAGATTCAGTCTTCCCAGCCTGGTGCAGGTCTACAATTTTGTTTCTGGTGTCCTTTGACAGCTCTTTGGTCTTGGCCATTGTGAAGTTTGGAGTGTGACTGTTTGAGGTTGTGGACAGGTGTCTTTTATACTGATAACAAGTTCAAACAGGTGCCATTAATACAGGTAACGAGTGGAGGACAGAGGAGCCTCTTAAAGAAGAAGTTACAGGTCTGTGAGAGCCAGAAATCTTGCTTGTTTGTAGGTGACCAAATACTTATTTTCCACCATAATTTGCAAATAAATTCATTAAAAATCCTACAATGGGATTTTCTGGATTTTTTTTTCTCAATTTGTCTGTCATAGTTGACGTGTACCTATGATGAAAATTACAGGCCTCTCTCATCTTTTTAAGTGGGAGAACTTGCACAATTGGTGGCTGACTAAATACTTTTTTGCCCCACTGTATTCCTTGGTTAATTTCATTATGTTGTAAATGTGGTTGTTAAATATTGAACTGTGCGAGAGCATCCTGCGCCCTAAGCCCCTCTGTGTTTATTTGTGTTGGGGTGACAAAATAACTGTCCTAAAAACCCCAACCTATAGGCCAGAATGGGATCCAGTACATTAAGAAGAGAAGGAGTGGGTTAGTGATTTTCTAGAGCGTAGCATAATAGAAATGTGAGTGGATTTGCCTTATGACAGTGCAGCGGTGAGTCTAACCCTTCTCTGAGCCCCTGTGAGACCATCATCCTTGAGAAAACAGACACAGCGAAAATTGAATCCATTCTATTGTTATGTTTTGCCATTCAATTGGGCCTTACTTTTCCCTGACTGTAATCCACAATAAATTGGGGTATTTTTTCCAGATATTTGCTAAAGTCTCAGACGGAATCCGTCGCCGCCCATCTGGAACCAATAGAGGTGGATGGTTGGAGCCCAGGAGCCCAGGAGCCCAGACCAGGACATACAGTCAGTGGGTTGATGGAAACCAGTCACAGAACTCTTTCCCCAAAGAGTTTGTTTGTTGCACTTTGTTTTCACATGATCAAGGGATACAGTGTATCTTCCATTTGAATTGTTTAAAGATGGCATGGCTCTGTTGTTCTTTTACTTTGTGTCTTCGTATTTCCTCCGTTGTTCCTATATAGTTTATATATTTGTGTCACGAAGATGTGTTCAGATGTTAGCGTATGGTATGCTGTAAATACATTGTCTGGTTAGCGTATGGTATGCTGTATATACACTGTCTGGTATGGAAAGCCTTTTTCGTTATAATATCAAACTGGCACACAACGATTGACCAGCAAGTATGCATTATTCAAGCATTTGTCTAATCTATTTGCAGGGTTTACAGGATATAATGTATTCTCAATGAATATGTCTGTCGTAGCACATTGCCACAACATAATACTCTGCCAGCATTATGATGTATGACCTTCTTACAAATAACACATGCTCATTACTCCTAAACCCTAAACTGATTATGAGTGAATAAAAACATATCTCAATAGGTAATTACAATATAGTACTTACCATTGTTTACATATTCTTACAGTATTTTTAGATATATGACACATACATTGCCTACCTACTCACATTCATTTGTGATTCATCTTTGAGTCTTCACCTCTGTGTACTGTATGTTTCATTTCCCTTCCATTGAACATACCTCATTAAATCTCACTTTTCCATACCCCTTGTCCCAGTAAATAAAGTTGTTGTTGTGGGAGCCATGCTCTGCTCACTGCAGTTTCAGAGGTAATTGAAAATGTGATAAGTCACAAGTGCAATTTAACTTGCATCCTACCCATGTTAGTGTCTCCGTCTGTAACAGGTCAGAAGGAAATTAATTTTTTTAAATGGGGGACCCATGAAATTGCACTCAAAATAGATGGAGTGTAAAAGCAATATTTAAATGCGTTTGCGCTCATATTTCTCACTCACTTGACATGACAACAAAAAAATGCATTTCCGTTCATTTTGAAAACAAGATTGAGTACGTTGCGGCAATATGGAAGAGTCTATTTCCCATTGTAGTTGCACTGGTGAGGAAAATCAGCAATTCATCATCACTTTCTTTGTTGTTTTGTTTTTGATATAGGAAATGTATTCAGCTTCTTCGGTTCATAGTCTAATTTTTATATTTTTTATGTCCTGTTCAAGGGCTAAAATAACATGTTGTTTATCTGCAATAAAGGGAAAGTAAGCATGCTTTTGAAATGGAGTACTACACTAAACGTTAACAAGTAGTTTTATAATTATGCTCCTGCATCTCACATGCTCATGTAAAGATTCAACCAAATGCTCTTGTGCTTCCTTAGTTCATGAAACAATCCAAGTTCCTTGGCCAACTTTTGGCTGACTTGTGCATATCTATAGCGCCACCATGGGACCGGTGTGGAAAGCTACTGCAGTCTGCAGCAGGCCTAGCTCTCCAACGTCCCCGACCAACTGTCACCCCTGCACCACAGAGAGAGTCCTGCGTTCGCTCTGTGTGGGAATACGCTCTCCTTCGAGGGGGCAGCTGCCTTCGCTTCGGTCCGAGGCCTGTGACCCACTTAACCCACCATCTCAACCTCCATCTCAGACGCTGAGAAGTCCCCCTCTGCCACCCTCTCTCCTGTTCTCAGCCACTTAAGATTGATGGCGTGGCCCTAAACCTGCTGGCAAACTGCTTATTTGAGGCCCTTCTGACAGAGCATGGAAGGTTGGGAGCCCATTGCCAGAGCTGAAAGTGGGTTTGCTTAAAACCATGGCGGGCCCACTGAGACCATCCATATGGTGTGGACGTGTACTAGATGTTGTGTAGCTGGATGTGGGGAGAGGAGAGAGAGGCTTTTGCCTCATATTTCAGTCTCTCAGAGCTGCTGCTGTTCCTGATGAACTCTCTCTGCCTGGAGGGGATCGGGCACATTCTCCAGGCCCAGAAGTATTTGAGAAGAAGGGGGTTGGCGAGAGGTTCAAGATGTCAAAAGAGAAGTTGTGTTTCAACACGAACTGTTGTTTGTGCTTATCAGCAAACCTGTCATTCAGCATTTTATGTTTTATATGGATAATGGCCTCGGGAAGCCTGTTTGCTAAGTTAGGATGCTCATAACTTTTTTCTTGCCGACAATCATCCATTTAGGAAATTCAGGACAATCCTACACTAAAACTCCATTATTCTAAACTATGGGTAGTTCTGGAATCAGACAGAGAGAGAGGTTAATGAATGGCAGTGTCCGAACGCAGTGGAATTCATCACTATAATTACTCCTGGGAAAGTTTTTGGAGAAAGGAATTTTCCAAATCACTGCTCCCCTGCATAATTGATACAGCCCTCATGATTAAGTTGATGAATCTCACCTCTAAGGTCCGAGCACAGCTCCTAATTAGAAATATGTAATATCCCTATGCCTTCAATTAGCATTAGAACAGAAGGTTAAGAATCATCTAAAATTCATGTTGATGGTGAACTTGAAGGTTGTACTGACCGACTGGTCATTTAACCTGCATTGAAAAGTAGTTCTCATCAATTGTCTGTGGTAAGAGCTAACTAGATGGGCCTACACTCTGAAATGCTTTCCCAGTGCTCCAAGCAAGAAGACAACACACTTGATTGTTACGGTAACTCACATAATTCAAACAAGCATTTCAACACGCCAGAATACATTTCCCTGTCAAGGTTTTGATAAAAAATGTCAAAAACACTCCTACAGTATGTGTGCTTGTGTACGTTTGAAAACAAACTAAATATCCCCTTGCTTTTAGACGGGTAATATCAAATCAGAACTCAACAAGTGTGTGGTGACGTAATGGTGGATCGGAGGAAGTCAGTGAGTGACTGCTGCTGGAGGATGATGTTTGTATTTTGGTGATTGATGTTCCTCGAGGCGGCAGACTTAATGATGCTTTCTGGGATGGCAGGCTCTCTTCCGACATGTAAGGACTCCGACATTATGTGATGAAGGCCCTCTGAAGGGATCAAGTGGCGAGGTGTGTTAACAGCACATGGGAGGCATGGCAACCTCCACAATGTGATGCTTCCTGGAAGAAAGTAGAGCGGAGCCCGAGGTGTGATGATGAACATGAGCTCTGCAAACACCGCTGTGCATCCCTGGCCCCCTGCTCTTTATAAAAACACCCCCGTAATGACACCTGCATGAGACGAAAACGGCGTGCGTGGCGTGCGTGTGTTTGTGTGTGTGTGGCGTGCGTGTGTTTCAGAGATAGAAAAAAAAGACAAAATATATTGTATTTATACTGAGACAGAGATAGATAAAAAAGAGAGGGAGTAAAAAAGAGAGGTAGAGTAAAAACAATCCATAGATAGACAAAGAGAGTAAAGGAGAGTAGCTGAACCAGCTTTTGCTTCTCAGTCTTCTCTGCCTCCTCACCACTCCTGACCTTTGAGGTGGTGCCGAGTTGGCCCTGTGTCAGTGGTGGACGCCTGGGCTGGGGCCGAGCAGTGGGCCTGGGCTGGGGCCTGGAGCCTGAAGCCCAACTAAGCCCAAGCCCAGCACGACCACTCCTGGCCTGATCAGCCTGTTCAGCCCTGTGTCCTCCGTGCTCCTGCAGCAGCTGCACTCTTTTGGCTCCAGCCGCTAGGTGTACATCTCTCCCTCCCTCCCTCCCTCCCTCCTTCCTTCCTTCCATCTCTCCCTCCCTCCCTCTCTCCTTCGCCAGGCACAGGGGTTGTAATAGTGCCCAGCAATTACTGAGTTGGCATGTGTTGTGTTGTTTACTCACAGTCATATTCCTACTGGACTTTATTAAAACACCATCTGGTGTCAGTTCGGAAATGGTGAAGCAGGAAGGGGAAGAAAAGGAGGAGGAGGAGGAGGAGGAGGAGGAGAAGGAGGAAAGAAGAGAGGATTGGCTACGGGATGGCAGGAGTAGTGGGCTGGCTACGGGATGGCAGGAGTAGTGGGCTGGCTACGGGATGGCAGGAGTAGTGGGCTCGTCTTGGAGAGAGAGAGAGAGAGAGCGAGAGAGAGAGAGAGAGAGAGAGAGAGAGAGAGAGAGAGAGAGAGAGAGAGAGAGAGAGAGAGAGAGAGAGAGAGAGAGAGAGAGAGAGAGAGAGAGAGAGAAAGAAAGAAAGAAAGAAAGAAAGAAAGAAAGAAAGAAAGAAAGAAAGAAAGAAAGAAAGAGTGAGAGACATCATGTGTGTCTAATGTCGGGAGGACAGCATCTAATGAGATTTCCGTGCTGCACAGTGGCACGATGATCTGCAGCCAGATCACCGGCCAAATATGGATGGAAACCGTTTCAATAATGTGCTCCACTCTATTCCTGGCTCAAGTGGAAGATGATGAGATGAAGGCCTGTCATTAGTTGTTGATGTCGTGGGAGGAAAATGTACAGCAGTGTCAATGTGATCTTATTATAATCTTCCTGGTCCATTCCATTAGCTGTGTAAGTACAGTGAACAGTTGGTCGTGGTCAGAGCTTGGGCCTTGACCAGGACCACATGGTGAACCTCTTTCATTACTGTCCACACAGTCCTGCTGCGTGGTCCAGGTGCTGAGTGGTATGCTGGGTAATCAAGGTACGGGCCGACCCATGTAATGACATTCTGATGGTTATTGCATTAGCCCTAATTTGTTAAGGGAGATGTCATTTAGGATGAAAGTCTGGATTGATTGGATAGTTGCTGAAGGGGGAGGATTGGACTAGTTGCAAAGTGGATGAATTTAGACAGAGGCTTGGACGAGAGTGCTGGCAGTCAGTATGTGTGTGTGGGTGTTTTTGTTTGTTTTACTATCCTTGTGGGGACCAGAAGTCCTCACAAGGATAGTAAAACAAGGAAAATTCAGACAAGTGGGGAAATTAGGCTTAGGGGTTAGGTTTAGGGTTACAATTAGGGTTAGGGGTTAGGTTTACGATTAAGGTTAGGGTAAGGGTTAGGTTTAGAGGTTAGGGAAAGGATTTTGAATGGAAATCAATTTTAGGTCCCCACGAGGACAGAAGAACAAAACGTGTGTGCGCATGTGTGTGTGGTGATTGGATTTAGGTTTTTATTATTCATGCTCGACACCTCTTTTAGTTTATATCCTTGCTTGAAATAGCAGTTCATATTCAGCCACAGCCAAGGCTGGACTATCGCTCCACTCCTCTGAATGTTCATGGTAGCCTGTACAGGCGTATTCATCGGGAAGAAATGTTTACTTATGTATTCTAATTCTCTCTAATGCACATGTGTAATCATCATCACGGCATAACATTACCATAATCACATGCTGATTTGTTAACAGCCTCTACTTATGCTTCATGTTGTCCAGGGGACGTCAATTGGCTTCAATTGGCTTCCAGTGGATCTATTTTCTTCTGGAAAAAACTGCCATGGGAACCGGTGAGGCGGAAGACTTCCACAGCACGGCTGTGACTGGACGTAGTCTTCCGGTACGACTGCTTTGCCTTCTAATTGGACTCACATGTGGGGGAAAATAAAGGCCAGAGTGTAGAGCACATGCTCACTGGGCTAAGCTTTTGCGCTGTGGACTGGGGGGGAAAGCATGGCAATGGGGGGTTAGGCTCTCATTTTGCTCACCTAAATCATGAACGTGTGCTGAAGCCCAACAGAGGGAGATACAGTACAGATGTAGGATCTTAATTTGAGCCAGTTTTCTACAGCAGGAAAATAATCCTGCAGCCACAGGAAATTTGAATTATTATGTGGATTATAATTAATGGACATTTTTGTATTTTTGTAAGGGAAAATCAAGTCTGAAATTTCAAAGTGGAAATGTCTAACTTCAGAAGCCTTTTTAAACCTCAAATACATTACAAGTTGTACATGTCCTGCACTGCAGGAACGTTCTCCTGCAAAAGAGTGATCAAATTAAGATCCTGCATCTGCACAGATAAAGAGCGAGAGGAAGGAGACCCTTTAGTTTGGGATGAGGCTGTAGGAATGGGCCACACAAGACTGTACTGTAACTATGTATCCGTGCATTAGTGGTGATCTGAGACTGTCACTGTTCATCACACCACGCCAGGCTCACCTCACCCCTGGATGGGCGTGTGGCTGGGCAGAGGGAGGAAGTTTTGTTTATTTGTTTGTTTATTAGGGAGGGAGGGAGCGAGGGCAACTGGGGTAAATTGGTTCAGAGGGGGTGTGAGGTGAGATGACTAGGAGGAGAGAGAGAGAGAGAGAGAGAGAGAGAGAGAGAGAGAGAGAGAGAGAGAGAGAGAGAGCTGTACACGGTTGTATAACTGGAGGGTTACTGGCGTGACAGCTTCATTGTGGGAGGAAATAGGGAAATGGTTGTTCGTATAGACAGGAGACCTGAAGGGAAGGATGGGGCTGCCCTCAGCTGGCAATGTCGTGAGGGTCAGGGGTCATCTCAGGACTCATTATACTTAGCCATCTTTCAGTGGGCCGCTGTCATCAGCTAGCGAGCGTGGAGAAAATGATCAAATGAAGGATAATAGTCATTTAGACACAGGGTTAATTTAATAAGAGTGTGCATGTCAAACTAGGCCCTAGACCAGGTCATTACATTTAAAAACGAATGTTTTATGACATTATTGTAATGTCAAACCTACATGGCATTTGGGACACATGATTAAAGAATTGTATTCACTGGTTTCGCTGAATGAGGAGTTCTTTCTTTTTAGCACCCCATGGACCGTCTTTTCAAGTGACCACACTAATGTTCACGTAGCCTTGCTTTTTCTTCATAACTCAGATATGTACTTTTCAGGGTAGGATGGTATTATGGAAGTATACTCAGTTGGCACAGCGGCTTGGTAGTAGGCTAGTAGTGTGAACTCGACATGAGCACATGGGGGCGTTGTTATTTTTAATGAGAGTGAAATTGCCAGTCTTTAACCAATGCACACTGTTTTATAAGTCTCCTTAGTGAAACTTTCAAAGCAAGCATCCGCCACTACAACAGGATGTGCATTTTGACATTTCCCTTCTGGTTTTATTCTCTTCCTCTATTAATTCATTTATTTACAACGGGTCGCCATGGATACGGCGCAAGGCTAGAGCATCTTGTAAAATGGGTAAAAAACTGTTTTGGCTGTGCTGGGCCACGACAACAAGACAAGGACCAAAATCACGACAGATACTTCTACTAAAACAGATGTGACGTAGTAATATGTCAGCTATTTTTACATATTTTAATGAGACCATATTGACCGTAAATCCAACATAAGCAAACATAAACACAAACAAAAAACAATGCTATACTTGTACTCATTGGGTAACATATGGTATAAAGGTACTCAGTCCCTAAAAATCTAAGCTCAGAGAGTGTAAGAGGAGAGGGGGGCCTCCTCTTGTGAGAGGAGCAGGTCGGGGTGTCTAGCGGTGTCTAGCCTCGTGTCAGTGTGTCTCTATCGCCCTGGTGATGGAGTGGCCAGCTGAGGATGCCGCTTTATCGCCTGTGACATGTTCCCCCACCACAACGGCCCTCCCCTCAGCTCGCCTCCTACAAGCACCTTTTGTGTTGGCTAAATGGAGTTGGATGCACCCCTTTAACCTTGATTTCCATTCCCCTTTGTCCGCCCATTGATGGGGAGGCTGACTCCATCTGTGCCTGCCTTGCATGGTGCCACCCTTTCAATAGACATATGCTCCATGTGTAGGCCGTAAACTTTCTGAAGAAAGGACGGGGATAATGATATACAAGACTGGGCCCGTCGTCTGACCAGAGTGGGGGGAAAGAGAGGGGGACAAAATGAACCTACTCCATTCATCATGTTATTATATGGTCTTACCTACATCTCACGAGCTTGTTTCTGTATATTCCAGAGTGCCGAAGTGTTTAGACAAAAGCTCATGCTGAATTGATGGAGGTTTAAATCACAGTCAATCTGCTCCTCTCTTGAACTGCGGTAATGTGCACATGTATTTTACATTACCAATGCACAGCTTGCCCCACACCGTCCACAATGGAGCACAACGACACAATTGATAACTGTTAACTCAACTGCGCCAGGTCCCGTTTTGAAATGGAAATGTGCAATATGCTGTGAAAACAGGCCTTGTGTTCTTTCTTCATCCAGATCGTATCAGCACGTGTGATAACAGTAGTTAAGAACACGTACAGTAACAGACATTAAGTCATTTCCTAGGAAAAACAAACCCATGGGAAGAGGTTGAATTTCACTATCAATATCCCCAGTATTTTCCTGAGATTTTATCTAAAACCAGAATAAAGATCATTACACATCTTATCTTAAATCCAACTAAATGAAGTAGGACCACAGTCCAAGAATGAGGGAAAAGGAGTTATGGTTCATTGCGGAGTTTGGCTGTCTGCTGTGTTCATTCAGATCGGGACCAGACCTGGGATCAGACTTTTTCTATTTCTCCCCCTCTCCTAAGCGACGTAAGGGGGCTCTATCGATTACAAGGCCTGGGTACAAAACGACCTAATGAAGGGCCAACAATAATGGAGGAGGTGGCCCCTTGACATTGCGGGGTCCCTTGGCTTAGGGAACCCCCCTGCCGGGCCCCGCCTTGTCCGGCTTAGCCCCTTTCCATTGGAGAGCGGGGGCCATGAAAAATCAACAGAGGCTTACCCCCTCCATCCCCAGTGCCGGCTGCCGAGTGCATGTGGCCCATGTGAGAAGGGTAGTTAGTGGTCTGAAATGGGGAGCGTTAGATCACATGGAAGAGAACAGAAGGAAGTCTCCCGGGAGGAGCAGAAGCCCTGGTCCATTTTATAGACTCCCCTGAAAGAAAGTGATTACAGATCATTATCCAATTGAAGCAGATTGATGGAGGGAGGTCAAAGTAATATAGCTCATAGTAGCTAGGGGAGAGAGGGAGGGAGGTGATGGGGAGGGAGGGAGGGTGGTGACAGGGAGGGAGGGAGGGGTACAATGGCTGGATTGTCACCCAGGGAGAAGAATCGAGATGGGAGAAGGGAGGGGTGAGGGGGAGGGGGGATTCAAACTGGCCAAATGAAAGCTCCGGCTTTTCTCTTTCAGGAGTGGGTTCAAGTGGTACAACAAGTGCTGATGGAGAGCAGAGATGAGATGGGTCTGCCTGCCTGCTTGCCCACGCTAACTGGTAGATTGACCTGCTGTTAGCTCAGCCTGCAATTACAGAGCGAAGAGATTTCTCTAGTGAGATGATTGTGGTTGGACAGGTCTACTGGTATCAAAGAGGTGAAGTTTTAACATACATAGGCAAATGAAAATACATCCACTATAGCCCTGACCCATCCCCCCACCACACACACACACAAACACACACACCCCACTCACACTCCTCTGCCCCACCTCCCTCCCACTCACACTCCCCCCTCCCCCCACATACTGGACAGTGTCCTCTGATATTGCTCTATAAGCCCTCATCGCATTCTCTTTTAATTATACAATCCATTACAATGTATGATGCTCTTGGCCTTAGCTGTAAACTGCCAGGGTATCTCAGATGGATTCCACTGCAGCACATTGGGTTCAAATGCCAGGAGCATGACTTTGGTTTTACATGATGGTGGCTGGACAGAATAGAGATTTAGAAAACCTCCTATACTAGATGAGTAATTTCATAAGTTATATAATCATGATGGGGATGTTGAGGGGGGTGTTTACTGTAGTATTTGGTGTCATGAAAATCTGTATGTTGGCTCTGTAGGTCAAGGCTGTTGAATTATTAATTGTAGGATAAAACTAACTATATGTATACTGTAGCATATCAAATTTGACAGTTTCTGTCTCAGTTGAGCATCAATATTTGAATAATGCACATTCCCCATTGACAATTTTTCCAACTTCTTCCAGAACAAATTAAAGAATCTCTTGTACTGTATTGTATGTCATTGTCACGCCCTGACTCAGGGGACGTTTATTTGTTGAGTCAGGGTGTGTATATTCCGTGTTGTGTTGTTTCTATGGTGGAGTATCTAGTATGTCTATTTCTATGTTGGCCGGGGTGGTTCCCAATCAGAGGCAGCTTTCGCTCGTTGTCTCTGATTGGGGACCATACTTAGGCAGCCTATTGGCACTAGTGGGTTGTGGGATCTTGTTCTGTGTTAAGGTATGTTGTGTTGTGCTGCCTTGGACTTCACGTATCGTTTGTTTATTGTTTTGTCGTTGTGTTTATTCGTTAATAAACATGTATGCATATCACGCTGCGCCTTGGTCCGTCCCGTCTATAAACGATCGTGACAGTCATAGTTGTTTTGTGTGATATTAATGAAACTGAACCAGTCATTAATGCTGTGTAAGCAGGATCTGTGGCTGTCTAGCTGGTGCCATTGGACGCCAGTCTTGTGACAGGAAACGCCTCCACCCACAATGAAATGCCTTATGGGAAACCAGTGCCCACTCATGTCTCCGTGAATTTCCCCAGCGTACAAGTCTTAGACCAATTAGAAAAACCCCTCACAGAGAGCATATTCTACTTCTACTTCTAACTACTCTGTGAGATCTTATTTTGGTACTGGGCTTCTTTCCACTGAAAAGACTCCAAACCAATACATGAGTTTAGGACAGGTAGCGGCCTTGACAATTGCGCACAAGCAAAGAACATCAAAAGGAGAATCCGAATGGCATGCAGCAATTACAGTAAAAGAGTGAATGGGTCAATCAGCTTCAAAGTTCACAACTGGAAGAGAGAGTCTGTTTGTCTGTGCCGTCTTTGTGTAATTATTGGATTATGAAGGATGCGCTGTTAATCGAAGACCATGACCCATTTATTTCCGACACTAAAAGGCTAGAGGAAACTCTTGACACATCTCTATCTCTGGCCTGGTGTCAACACGGCAGACGAAGAAGTGGGCTTACGTGGCCAGATACACACACACACACACACACACACACACTGCCCCCCACCCCAACCCCCATCCCCACTCTTGTGATCACTTGTGCCATCTGTAAGGAATCCCAGTAATGAATGAGATGTCTATTAAAAGCTCTGCTCGGACAGAGGGGCTAAACCAGGGGCTTTGAGACCCACTTCCTGCCCCTGTCGGTGGAACTGACCACCCTATTTAGGAACCCGCCACTCCAGGTGGATCTCATTGAAACTTCATTTTGTCTGCTGCATGGGAAAACAAAACCCAACCTATTAGACTGTAATAGGTGCAGTAGGTATGGGAGGATAGGCTTTGAATGTTGGATTGGGTTGGATATTCAGACATGAGGAAGGGGTGGAGGGGGATAGACTAAAGCATCTAGTGCTGGCAGGGACAACTTGGATGGAGCAATAATACTGTAACTCATTCCGACGCTATTTACTTCCTTGTACAAGCAGAACACTGAACACAACATGCTCATGTGACGCTAGCACAACACAGAGGCCTGGAAAGTAAACCATCCCAGCCAGGGATTCTTCACTACCGATACCCTCCGCGTTACACTTAGTTGGATAATTGGAAATGTGAGAGCATTAACTCCGACAGGATTGAGGAGGGAATTAAATATGTTAATCCCCAAAATAGGTAAATAGCCTTGGCGATACAATAACCCATTTCTAGGGTTCCCCCCCACGTTTGTCTTTGATGCAACACGGTCTCGAGTGTTCCACCAAGTTCCCATGGTCACCCCTGTGGTGCGGAAACCCGGTGGCTGACTCTTAACCTGTTCTCCCAGGTCCTTTGTTCCACGCATCATTCCATTCCACTGTTCCACATTGTTCTCCCCCTGAGACTACGTTGTTGCCATGTGTTCATCTGCCTTGTAATCATAGCATGGGCTTGAATGTCACGGATTGGGGACTCTGTGAGAGAGACCTCCCTCTGCAGAGAGGTGGCAACTCCTACAGTGTGTGTGTATGTGTGTGAGTGAATGTATCTACCATAGACACACATATTCACAATATTGGTGTGTGTGTGTGCGTGTGTGTGTGTGTGTGTGTGTGTGTGTGTGTGTGTGTGTGTGTGTGTTTAGACTACAGAGACAAAGGATCACTTGAAGGGGCATACTAGTATAATGAATATACTGGAATGTAATCATATTTCCCTAAACTACTTGTGAGGGGACATGAAATAAGTTCATAATAGTGTGTATTCAAAACATTGGCGTAAACACCATCGGGCAGAAGTGCCAGTGAATCAGTTGAGCATCAGGGCAGAAATCAAGTCGAATTGCCTTTTGGAGATCAAAGTAAAAAAATAAATATGTATAATTAGTGGACTACAATTTCAACTGGAACTGAAGCATTACAATAGACCCCAAGGTCAATTACTAGTCGCCTCTGAGAAACTTCTTTGTGTTGTTTTGTTTCCAAAGATGTAAAAAACAAACAAAAAAAGCACCACAGTCAAATTCAATAATGTCATTATTCCAGGCTTAGGGTTTTGCAATAGTATTTTTCCTGGATATCCTATACAGCATATCCTCATCTCCCCCCGACTTGCTACAGGGCATACAGGATGGCATCGATACTCCCATTCAACATTTCGAAATGTGAGCCTCTCGGTTTACCAGAAATTGGGGCTTATACTCAAATGTCCGCGTCAACAATACGAGAAAACAATACATCATCGCCGACCTCCACGTATTACAAGTGACGTTTTCCATTATGCTGATTACATTTAATGATGCTAAACAACTGTTAAATGAAGAACAGCAAGTTATCGCTCCCCGATGGAGGAGAAAAAAGCCAAGTTCCTTATCTCTGAGCCAAAGGAGAGGAACCACACACGCAGTGAACGCTGCACTTATCTGTCATTACACATTTAAAGTAAGAGAACTTACCCCAAGAGAACCCCGATTTTAAAAGGAGTTATAATACCAATAAGCCAGGCAGCCAAAGAGACTACACAGGCCTTGCCAACAAACGCTGGACACGTTGTTGTAATGCCTATGGGGCTGCCAGCAGAGCAAATTGCGGAGCATTACCAACTTTATTAGTTTTGCAAACAAGACCCCATGCCCATAGATGTGGTGAGGATATACATTTATGGAAATGAGGACAGGTTAAATAAAGACTGGGCTTAGACTTGTTGTGGTTCCGACAGGAAGCATGTTGGGGACCAGCGCACAGAGGGGGGGTGAAGAGGAGGGGGAGTGGAAGGAGGAAGCTATTATGACCTCATTTAATAGTTTCTAAAGCTTCTTCCAAAGCAGACCCCGGAATGGAAGCCCTCATGGGGGAAAAAAACCACAAGTCACCTCCGAACATGGGAACATTTGGGCTAAATGTTTCCTGTTGCAAAGAAAATGTATGTCAAGTATGTGGACTGATACACCCCCCCCAAAAGCCCTAACCCAAACCCTAATTCTAACCCTAAACCTACCACTAAGCCTAAATTAGCCTTTTTGTGTCCCCAATTTTCCTTGTTTTACTATCCTTATGAGGACTTCTGGTCCTCACAAAGATAGTAAAACCAAAAACACACACACACACCACCTCATCCCCACCAAACAATGTTTTGGTTAGAATCCTCCGCAGCCAAGGTGAGTTCCATTATGAGACCATAATCTATCCGTGCACAATCACAATGGCGTGATTAAACCAACCGTAGACGTCCTCCTTTCAGGGGGAAGGGAAGGAGGGGGGAACGGAGGAGATATGAAACGCTGGCTGCTCTGCTTGCCGGGATATGATAAGAGTTTGGGAAGTCATCGCGTGGTGATCGCCACAGGCGGGGAACGTGCGAGGCTGGAAGTGCTAATTTTATTCATTTACCTCCCTCTCCGGATAATTGTTTCTGTCAACCAGCGACAGCTCGATAAAGGATTTCACAGCGTTGAAAACAGTTACACGGCTACTTTGGGAAAGGCGATCGGCACCGATGATAATATTTATCACCTGCTTTAATATCCCTCTTGTGTGCAAATTGATTCCTCCTCCTGGTTATCTCCTTCACAAGGAGCCTTCTTTCCCAAGCATTGAAATGATTTGACTTCAGAGGTATCAGAGGTTCATTACTGTTCCTGATCAGAGGCAAGGCAATACAGTTAGCAACTGTAGCTCAGACATTTCTGATGCACTGTTCACACTGTAGCGTAAACAAAGAGGACATCTGAGGCATGAGGGCAGACAAGATACAGGGGAAGACATTGTAGGAAATACAGTACAAGTCAGTAAAATCGCATACAAAAATCGGTGCATGTGATACTGTACATAAAGTATCTTACTATTGGAAATATTGTTCCTACTGCATTGATGTTAAAGTATGTATAGTACTATGTAACACACTGTAGATACTATGAAACACATATTGTCTAGTGCGAATATACAGTCATATAGTCTCGTGATAGCCTATACAACAAGAAGTTATTGGAAATTGATGTAGGCAAGCAATTGTTCTTAAAGTCATATAGTTGCCCCCAAAACGTTGTGGGTTGGCGCCTAACTTCAATAGAATAAATGCTTTCAATTCCACTCTTCACCTAAAAAATGTGACAGGTTTACCTAATTCAAAAGATTGTCCCGGAAGCCTTTTCCCCGAGTTCAAATGCGTTGAATCATTCCAATGATTCCAGCTTAGTAGCTTACTTATGATCCTTTGTGAATATCCTTTTTTCCTCTCATCAAAAGAAAATGTAAAAGCAAAGTGCCTCCTTTTCCCTTCTTCTTATCATAATAATACTTAAGATTTATTTTCACCTACTTGTCCCCTTCATCTTTTTAATGCACTCATTGAATTTGTGTACTTTTTATGCTTAGTGGGCAACAGCACCATATTGGCCCTGTGTTACAGGCTTCAGTGAACTTAATGCGCTGAAAAGACGCAACTCCACTCAACTCCACTCCCTTCTTTCTCTCCCCATACCTTTCCTGGGTCTCTTAGAGTTTAGAATCCTTGTTCTGACCAGGGTCACTTCAGCTGCTATGAAAGGGATAAATTGAAAAGAGAGAGAGAGAGAGAGAGAGAGAGAGAGATAGAGAGGGAAAAGCTGGCAAAGATTCCTGAAATAGCAGCTTTCAAAGAAGGGACTGGAGAGTAAGGGGGGGGTAGACTTGTTAAAGCCCCACAGTAAGGGGGGGCAGTTCCCATCGCTGCTGGAATGAATGGTATGGAGTAGTGACCAGTCATGCATGCGCCCGTCTCACTCTTTTTCTCTCTCTCTCTCTCTCTCTCTCTCTCTCTCTCTCTCTCTCTCTCTCTCTCTCTCTCTCTCTCTCTCTCTCTCTCTCTCTCTCTCTCTCTCTCTCTCTCTCTCTCTCTCTCTCTCTCTCTCTCTCTCTCTCTCTCTCTCTCTCTCTCTCTCTCTCTCTCTCTCTCTCTCTCCGCTGTGTGCCTCCCCATTCTGTGTGCTCGGTGAGGAGGAGAGGACACTTAGCCGGGCCAGCGGAGTTGGGGGCAGCGCAGCGTGAAATAAGGGAGAAGAGCAGCTGAACCAGAAAGAGGAAAGAACCTGGGCTGCTCATTACAGAGCCCAGGCCCTGATTATCCCCCCCCCTAAACACTGACGGGACACCTCAGATCCCAATGCAGCAAGGCAAGGTGGGACAAACCAACAGGGCAGGACGGGGAACAGAGGGGTCTCACACTCACCTGATGAGGGGTAGGTAGGGGGGTTGGGGGCACGTGCCCCGCACAGGTACAGTACACCCTACACCCATTCAGTCACCTGACTCTGTGACCCCACTGTGACCCAGAGTATCAGAAGGGAAGGCAGGGGAGTTGCTGAGGCAGAACATTTGCATCAACTTAGGTACCTGTACAAATGCCACCATCATTGTTGAAGGATCCACTTTATGTCCCTAATACAATGGTGGCTCTTAGTCTATCAGGACAATCGGAGGATACCACCTCGCTCATTTCCTTGTTGTGGTGAAAATATTATCCTTTAAAGTACCTTCAGTATGACTAGCTACATACTTTGACTGTGACTACAGGATTCACTACACTCTGTGTATGCTGAAGTTCTAGTCTAGTGAATATTTTTTACTCAGATTTGTGATTCACACACAACCATCTGTCTCGAAGTTAGCCTGGACTCCCTGCTCCCTGTGCAGAGAACACTTTAACTCTCTTAAAGGCTGGCAAAATCGAAAAATAAATAAATAAAATTATTGTGTAACCCTCCCTTGCACGACAGCTGAAGAAACATTTGCTGCAATTTGTTTATTTCGTTTTTATGTCCTCTCTTAACATACGAGCAGCTGCCTCTAAAAACACGGTCCACAAACATCCAATTGAAGGGCAGGGATATGTACATGCCAGACGTTATGACATTATAACCACAAATGATTAAATCAAATCAAATATTACAACTAAATCGTTTCTGTAATTAATGTTGTGTATTTTGTTCTGGTGTTAAGATTGTTCTATCTACAAGCCGTTACAATTGAACTGAAAATCACAATTTAACAAATTCAAATGAATACTGCACTGCAAAGCGTGGTCTGAATTTTAAAGATATGATATATTACATATAAAGTATATTATGATGCATTACGTCTTGTGATATTATTCTTGGAAGTCTAACCCCATTCAGTGAATACATTCATTCATCATTTGTAAATAAACCATCTGCAGTCGTCTGATATTCATGGTGGATCACATGTCCTTGTCTCATATGGCAAGAGCAATGAACCAATGTCTTTTACTCATTTCTGATGCATGGATCACACATTAAACCAAATTGCACTGACAAGTGTCCCTCTGTTATAACAAATACATATGCTGTGTTACCTACATTTACAAGTCCATTTGAGCAAGCAAACATATACCATAAAAGCGGCACTGGCATTCATAGTTCATACATATGTGACATATATATATATATAGATATAATGAAATGTAATGTTTGGAAATAATCTTCCATAATGCTCCTTTACAAGCTCCCATCTTTTGATTTAAATATAAGTAGCTGTAAATCTGCTTCAGTGGTGCATGGGCTCTTTCCAACCCCCTCTAGTTCCTGTTTCTGTCACATGTTTTGTGAAATACTGCCATCTATTGGTCGATGAGAATCGAAACAGAGAGCAGACAGTGTGGCCCTAAACTGACTGAGGTACATAGAGTGCAGGACTCCACCAACCTTGTCTCTTCTACCATGAGCATGTATTCAAGAAGGCATTCCAACTAATATGAATGTGCTGTTGTAAAACTCAGTAGTGACATATATTATAATCTAATCTATGACATCACACTGGACCTTTAGTGAATTACAACAGATGAGGATATTCCCTCTAGAATAGACTTGGTCTGGAAAGTCATCATATATATCATGTATAATAGGAGCAAATCAGCATGTCAAATCATCATATATAGAAAGAAGTAGAACAAAAGGAAATTAAACAAAAACGAACATACTTTTCTTTTTTTTTTTGCATGGCTGTCCCAGTTAAGAAGTAGCCAATCAAGGTTGACAAGTGCAGAGAGGAATGCCAACGTTTGGCAAATAGGAGTGAGAGTGTATTTCACCAGCGCCACATCTGAGGCCATGTAACTGTAACAACACTATAATCTCCCACTAGTTCCTTGGAGAGACTCTACAGAAGGCTGTTGTGTTTCACCAAATGTATTCCCCAGCATCGAGCAGGTTGTTCGTCACAGGCTCTGTTGAGCTTAAACACATACACGCTCGCTAGGAATCCTTGAAGTGTAAAAACAAACATCTCCCACCACTAATCTTTTTTTCTCCCCAGGTCTCTTAAAACCTCAGAACCCGATCTTACCATTCGGTACCACGTTTCATTTGTAACTTTCATTTCAATTTAGTTGTCCGTCCATTTGTTATTGATGCGAAACCCATGCCAAGGAGCTCTGGTTAGTGAAAATGCCATATTCTTTGATTTGATTTTATATGATTTCATCGGGGACCGCTGGCCATGCAGGACTTGGTCTAAGTGCTAGACTACTGTTTGCATTTAAACATCCATTTGGGGTATCCCCTGTGGATTCATTTGTTTCACAGAGGTCCAATTACGACTCCCCCATCCCCCAAAAAAACCACTCATTTATGTGTTGCAATTAAACAGATTTTTCCTGTTTATGTTTGGTGTCCTTAGGAAGAGAGTTCGTCGTAGGGGTCAGCGTTTTAATTAGCCACTATTTAAGACCAATAACAAACGGATTATTTGCCAAATGGCTCTTAAAAAAACGAGTTTTGAAGCTATGCATACATATTAAGCCTCACGGTTGCCATTAAAATTGTGCCTAAAGTGTTCTGCTACTATGACATAAATTTGCAAAATCCTGGTTTGATTAAGGTTACTATGGATACCAAATATGTCCCCACTGACTCTGCAAAGTGTATTTTCTTTCTGTCTGTGCAATGTCAAAGCCTTGCACTGAATGCCTGTTCTTTATGCTATTCCCCCTTTTCGATATTTGGCAGAACATCCACAGGAGATCAAAATGTGTGTGTCTGTTAAATGTCAGGAATCAAATGGTGGTTTAGAGCAGCAGTGCACCCCAGAACACCTGCTGTAGAGGGAGCAGCAGGACAATTTGCATGTTGGTTTGATCCAAAATGAAAAACACAATGCAAACGATGTTTACACATAAACATGATACTCTACCTAAATATAATTTTTGAATTTTTGAACTCGTTAACTCATGGAATACAGTATTGTACTTTGTTTCAGAGTGTTTTGAGGGACACAACATGCCAACGTAAGAAATGTATAACGCATTATACCATTAGGCATTTGCTTACAACAGTATGATTGTGATAATTTGCATTCTAGCTGAACATTGACACAACACTGATCATCATTCAGTGAGAGGGACAATAAATACATTGCTTACAGTATGTTTAACATTTTCAAAACACACTTTGAACGTCTCTCACAAGCACCTGAGATCACCCTCTTGTCTTAATCCACTTGAGGAAGGCCATTTTCTGTGTTTATACAGATTCAACCTCTTACTTCCCTCCATCCAATATGGTTTTCATTCCACCTGGGTGAAGTGATCTGGATGAGCGTGACCCCTCATGGGAAGTATCCTGTCCTCTGGAGGGTTGGGCAGGCTGGGATGCCTCTGAGAGCCACTGCAGGCCTTCTCCACTCTCCTCCAGTCACCACGCCACTGGGCCTTTTGTCTTCTTCCTTGATGTCTCTTTGGACATCAGGGGGAGGGGGAGGTGGGGCGGGCCTGCTTCCCTTCCTGTCCCCGGCCGTCCCGGCCTGCTCCATTGGAAGCAGCTGATGCTATCTCACGGCAGCCATTGTGGCAACCCCTGCCGTGACAAATCAGATGCAGCTGTTTCGGGAAAATACCAGAAATGCCTATTAAGACATGATGCCTTCCCCTCCTCCCCCCTCTTCCCCCCACCCCCTCTTAACGCACATTTCTGAAATTAAATTGAAATGTGCTGCATCAATATTGACTGCCACGATGATTGGCATCCTCTAGCCTTATGTTCATGTTGGGGGGGTATGAATGGGGCCCCCCTTTTAACATAAATTACGCTCATTTTTATATTTTTTAATTACGCTTAATAATACTTTTCATGACAGACATATACCTTGGTCTCAGAGGGCAATGTATAAGGGGAAAGGCCTATTATTTGGAGTATTTTGATTGTGACCAAGGCGGCTTTGGGTTTGATTGTGTTTTGTTTGAACAAGTTCGCTAATGAATGCCAATCCTAACACTTAATGCATATCTGCCGATCTGTTAGTCCCCGCAGATCTTAGACAAACACTGGCATTGCAAAACAAATCTATCTGTCAGAAAAAGGTTACACCTCTAATTAGGGTCCTGACTCTGTGTCCTTAATTCCAAGTCAACCGTCAGGTTCCCCTGATTGGTACAAATCTATTCTGGCAAAAAAGGTTACAAGAATGGGTCACAAGTTCACCTCGGTGGTGATTTGCATGTACATTTAAAATACCATTGATTACGTAATTAGGAGAGGAAAATGTAGGGCGTAGGGTTTGAGTGGCTGTATTCTTTGAAGACTGGTGGGAACTGGAGTGTTGAGGACACAATCATGAGACAGGGGCATATTTCAAATGCAGAACATGATTCCTTCAATGGGATCGGCAATTCATTTTCCTGGTACCTCAGAACTTACGTACAGTAATGACCATACCTCGTAGTGGTCAGCATGTATCCAGTCGGTACCTGTCTTGTTATATGATCAGCTAGAGCTAACAACAGATGAGTATTGTAACACTTATTTTTGCCTGAGATCCTATCACCCAGTCAGGTCAAACATGGCCAAAAACTACGGTCAAGTCTGGCAACACGACCCTGTTGTAGGGTGGTTATGGATGGTCTGACCAGTGAATGGTCGATGTGCAGAGGCCACATGCACCAAAGCAAAATAAACTCAAGGGGAAGGAAGTGGTTAACATTAACAAGGGTCCAATAAGAAGATGAAATGTAAAACGCTAGCCTGTAAATTGATGTGTTCCTAAGAAAAATGCCGGCTTGCTGTTAATTTGTGTGCTGTGGACATAATTGCTCCCAGATCTGCAGCATAACTCTATGGGTGATGTTGATTAGAAAACGTCTTTACAGTAAATATTTGCAACTAATCATGCTACGTAATGGCTATTAGCATAGGAAACACAAACACAAGCAGAGACAAAAGGAGCCTTATGCCTGCATGCTATTTACACTACCTTTCCTACAAATATTTTCTCATACTGTATGCAAGTAAGAATAATGCACAAAGCTGCTTTTAAAATGAAATGACAGTAAGATTTCTGAAGAGATTACTCCTTGACATAAAAACATTTTATCCCCACTCTACCCTTGGACACATTCAACATAATATCATCTACTCAGTAGTGAATTATTGTAAGAAAAGCTTTAACCCAGTAAATCAAATCAAAGTTTATTGGTCACGTACACAGTGAAGCGAAATGCTAATGTTACTAGCTCCTAATAATGCAGTATAATGTCAAACAAGTACAGGAATAATCAACATTAATAAAAAATAAAAAACACAACAAGAAATCAAGAACTGTCAGAACGAATCCAACTAACAACCCAAATAGCACGGTAACAGTAATCCAAATGCAATCTATACGTATCTACACAATATTAATTTACACAAGATATGCTAGGAATGATATGTACAACAGTAGAGATATTAGAGTGAGCTATGTATGTCAAGAATGTATGTATAAACAGTGTGTATAAACAGTGTAACTAAAATGCAATGTACAGTTGTAGAAATATTAGAATTAGCTATGTGGAGAATACAGTATTTAAATATACGGTACAAAACCCCATAGGAACATGGATAGAGTTGCAGGAAATGTATGTGAATGGTGTGTAGACAGTATGGACATTATGTGTCGTAGCCGGCCGCGACCGGGAGACCCATGGGGTGGCGCACAATTGGCCCAGCGTCATCCAGGGTAGGGGAGGGAATGGCCGGCAGGGATGTTGGTAGAGCATGGCGTTTGCAACGCCAGGGTTGTGGGTTCGATTCCCACGGGAGGCCAGTATAAAAAATATATATAATGTATGCACTCACTAACTGTAAGTCGCTCTGGATAAGAGCGTCTGCTAAATGACTAAAATGTAAATGTAAAATGAAAAGGTGTGTATAGCAGTAGTTATATTGAGCCATGACTGGTATACAGTATATACATATAAAGTGGGTAAAACAGTATGTAAACATTATTAAAGTGACCAGTGTTCAATGACACTCTCTGTACATAGGGCAGCAGTCTCTAAGGTGCAGGGTAGAGTACCGGTGGTAGCCGGCTGGTGAAAGTGTCTGAGGTTCAGGGCAGTACCAGCATTGTCAAAGGCTAATCCGAATCCAAAAGTAAGGCTACCATTCCCTACCCATTTTAACATAAACAAGAGACAACATTTTGTTAATGTGCGACAATTATGACAAAACCTCTCCTTGTGCCAAATCCATGAGAGGGTGGAAATCATTTATGCAGGTTTGGAATCAAACAGTGTTTTATGTACTGTATATACAGTGGGGGAAAAAAGTATTTAGTCAGCCACCAATTGTGCAAGTTCTCCCACTTAAAAAGATGAGAGAGGCATGTAATTTTCATCATAGGTACACGTCAACTATGAGAGACAAAATGAGGGAAAGAAATCCAGAAAATCACATTGTAGCATTTTTTATGAATTTATTTGCAAATTATGGTGGAAAATAAGTATTTGGTCAATAACAAACAAGCAAGATTTCTGGCTCTCACAGACCTGTAACTTCTTCTTTAAGAGGCTCCTCTGTCCTCCACTCATTACCTGTATTAATGGCACCTGTTTGAACTTGTTATCAGTATAAAAGACACCTGTCCACAACCTCAAACAGTCACACTCCAAACTCCACTATGGCCAAGACCAAAGAGCTGTCAAAGGACACCAGAAACAAAATTGCAGACCTGCACCAGGCTGGGAAGACTGAATCTGCAATAGGTAAGCAGCTTGGTTTGAAGAAATCAACTGTGGGAGCAATTATTAGGAAATGGAAGACATACAAGACCACTGATAATCTCCCTCGATCTGGGGCTCCACGCAAGATCTCACCCCGTGGGGTCAAAATGATCACAAGAACGGTGAGCAAAAATCCCAGAACCACACGGGGGACCTAGTGAATGACCTGCAGAGAGCTGGGACCAAAGTAACAAAGCCTACCATCAGTAACACACTACGCCGCCAGGGACTCAAATCCTGCAGTGCCAGACGTGTCCCCCCTGCTTAAGCCAGTACATGTCCAGGCCCGTCTGAAGTTTGCTAGAGTGCATTTGGATGATCCAGAAGAGGATTGGGAGAATGTCATATGGTCAGATGAAAACAAAATAGAACATTTTGGTAAAAACTCAACTCGTCGTGTTTGGAGGACAAAGAATGCTGAGTTGCATCCAAAGAACACCATACCTACTGTGAAGCATGGGGGTGGAAACATCATGCTTTGGGGCTGTTTTTCTGCAAAGGGACCAGGACGACTGATCCGTGTAAAGGAAAGAATGAATGGGGCCATGTATCGTGAGATTTTGAGTGAAAACCTCCTTCCATCAGCAAGGGCATTGAAGATGAAACGTGGCTGGGTCTTTCAGCATGACAATGATCCCAAACACACCGCCCGGGCAACGAAGGAGTGGCTTCGTAAGAAGCATTTCAAGGTCCTGGAGTGGCCTAGCCAGTCTCCAGATCTCAACCCCATAGAAAATATTTGGAGGGAGTTGAAAGTCTGTGTTGCCCAGCGACAGCCCCAAAACATCACTGCTCTAGAGGAGATCTGCATGGAGGAATGGGCCAAAATACCAGCAACAGTGTGTGAAAACTTTGTGAAGACTTACAGAAAACGTTTGACCTGTGTCATTGCCAACAAAGGGTATATAACAAAGTATTGAGAAACTTTTGTTATTGACCAAATACTTATTTTCCACCATAATTTGCAAATAAATTCATTAAAACTCCTACAATGTGATTTTCTGGAGAAAAAAAATCTCATTTTGTCTGTCATAGTTGACGTGTACCTATGATGAAAATTACAGGCCTCTCTCATCTTTTTAAGTGGGAGAACTTGCACAATTGGTGGCTGACTAAATACTTTTTTTCCCCACTGTACAGTGAAGGAAAAAAGTATTTGATCCCCTGCTAATTTTGTACGCTTGCCCACTGACAAAGACATGATCAGTCTATAATTTTAATGGTAGGTTTATTTGAACAGTGAGAGACAGAATAACAACAACAAAATCCAGAAAAACGCATGTCAAAAATGTTATACATTGATTTGCATTTTAATGAGGGAAATAAGTATTTGACCCCTCTGCAAAACATGACTTAGTACTTGGTGGAAAAACCCTTGTTGGCAATCACTGAGGTCAGACATTTCTTGTAGTTGGCCACCAGGTTTGCACACATCTCAGGAGGGATTTTGTCCCACTCCTCTTTGCAGATCTTCTCCAAGTCATTAAGGTTTCGAGGCTGACGTTTGGCAACTCGAACCTTCAGCTCCCTCCACAGATTTTCTATGGGATTAAGGTCTGGAGACTGGCTAGGCCACTCCAGGACCTTAATGTGCCTCTTCTTGAGCCACTCCTTTGTTGCCTTGGCCGTGTGTTTTGGGTCATTGTCATGCTGGAATACCCATCCACGACCCATTTTCAATGCCCTGGCTGAGGGAAGGAGGTTCTCACCCAAGATTTGACGGTACATGGCCCCGTCCATCGTCCCTTTGATGCGGTGAAGTTGTCCTGTCCCTTTAGCAGAAAAACACCCCCAAAGCATAATGTTTCCACCTCCATGTTTGACGGTGGGAAGGGTGATCTTGGTGTCATAGGCAGCATTCCTCCTCCTCCAAACACGGCGAGTTGAGTTGATGCCAAAGAGCTCGATTTTGGTCTCATCTGACCATGACACTTTCACCCAGTTCTCCTCTGAATCATTCAGATGTGCATTGGCAAACTTCAGACGGGCCTGTATATGTGCTTTCTTGAGCAGGGGGATCTTGCGGGCGCTGCAGGATTTCAGTCCTTCACGGCGTAGTGTGTTACCAATTGTTTTCTTGGTGACTATGGTCCCAGCTGCCTTGAGATCATTGACAAGATCCTCCCGTGTAGTTCTGGGCTGATTCCTCACCGTTCTCATGATCATTGCAACTCCACGAGGTGAGATCTTGCATGAAGCCCCAGGCCGAGGGAGATTGACAGGTCTTTTGTGTTTCTTCCATTTGCGAATAATCGCACCAACTGTTGTCACCTTCTCACCAAGCTGCTTGGCGATGGTCTTGTAGCCCATTCCAGCCTTGTGTAGGTCTACAATCTTGTCCCTGACATCCTTGGAGAGCTCTTTGGTCTTGGCCATGGTGGAGAGTTTGGAATCTGATTGATTGATTGCTTCTGTGGACAGGTGTCTTTTATACAGGTAACAAACTGAGATTAGGAGCACTCCCTTTAAGAGTATACTCCTAATCTCAGCTCGTTACCTGTATAAAAGACACCTGGGAGCCAGAAATCTTTCTGATTGAGAGGGGGTCAAATACTTATTTCCCTCATTAAAATGCAAATCAATTTATAACATTTTTGACATGCGTTTTTCTGGATTTTTTTGTTGTTATTCTGTCTCTCACTGTTCAAATAAACCTACCATTAAAATTATAGACTGATCATGTCTTTGTCAGTGGGCAAGCGTACAAAATCAGCAGGGGATCAAATACTTTTTTCCCTCAACTGTACAGTGGGGAAAAAAGTATTTAGTCAGCCACCAATTGTGCAAGTTCTCCCACTTAAAATGATGAGAGAGGCCTGTAATTTTCATCATAGGTACACGTCAACTATGACAGACAAAATGAGATTTTTTTTCTCCAGAAAATCACATTGTAGGAGTTTTAATGAATTTATTTGCAAATTATGGTGGAAAATAAGTATTTGGTCAATAACAAAAGTTTCTCAATACTTTGTTATATACCCTTTGTTGGCAATGACACAGGTCAAACTTTTTCTGTAAGTCTTCACAAAGTTTTCACACACTGTTGCTGGTATTTTGGCCCATTCCTCCATGCAGATCTCCTCTAGAGCAGTGATGTTTTGGGGCTGTCGCTGGGCAACACAGACTTTCAACTCCCTCCAAAGATTTTCTATGGGGTTGAGATCTGGAGACTGGCTAGGCCACTCCAGGACCTTGAAATGCTTCTTACGAAGCCACTCCTTCGTTGCCCGGGCGGTGTGTTTGGGATCATTGTCATGCTGAAAGACCCAGCCACGTTTCATCTTCAATGCCCTTGCTGATGGAAGGAGGTTTTCACTCAAAATCTCACGATACATGGCCCCATTCATTCTTTCCTTTACACGGATCAGTCGTCCTGGTCCCTTTGCAGAAAAACAGCCCCAAAGCATGATGTTTCCACCCCCATGCTTCACAGTAGGTATGGTGTTCTTTGGATGCAACTCAGCATTCTTTGTCAGCATTCAGTTTTAAACAAGAAATGTACATCTGTTCATTTTCACTTCGGACTGTGCAGTCTCAGTGCAAAGTTGATATGAGTTTACTGATATTTTAAAAATAACTAATAAAAGGTAATCTCTCTGACCCTAACCCTTGAACCATGACTGCCGTCCTACGTTGAGGGAACGTCACTTCGGGACCAGAAGATTATTGGGAATTGTTCTTTCTCCAGCTCCGACTTCGAGAGATGAGTTGTAACATTTCATAAAGTTTTAGACATCTGTCGAACAATAGAATACATTGAATCTGCAATTTCCAAGTGAGCTATTAACAAACATTTAAGCCAAAGAACTGTGTAAATATCTAATAGATTCACATGTTTATGCTCATGTATTTCTTGTGTGAATTCCAAAAGGTATAGATCTATGAAAGTTATATCAGTTGGATAACCAACCCCAGTCCCCAATGATCCCAGACATTAATCTAATTCCTCTGCTGTTGCAGATCCCATGCAGCTACTGATCAAAGGGAGAAACTCGAGACGACATATTCATATATAAGCTTGTCCTCAACAATACTCCATACACCCCTTGTCGCCACCCCTAACATGTTTAACCTTTGGGAGAAGATTGCCCATTCAGTTTGGGTTGCTCTGCTCTTAGACCCTATTTTACACTAGTTCTAATGAGGACAGGAAAATCAATAGATTGACACATGAAGGATTAGCCTATAGACAGAAAGCTAATTAGACCTGTTAGGGCAGATGGAAGAGGCAAATGGATGGATCCCACCGCAATGATAAGGCTATACTTCACTTGACACCTCGAGGAGCATAATTGAAATAAAGATTTTATTGACTTTTTTGGTAGCTTTTGATGTTTGCAATGATACATTTTTTTAAATGATAAAAAAATATATAAAAACTCCACTTCTGTATAACCTTTGCCGCCATTTCTGTATCTACATTGAATTAGTTTATCGTACAGTTAGCAAAGGACACTATTACTGTAAACTGTAAATATGATGAAACCACATTTTTGACAGAAATTACAGGTGCTAATATTGAGCCTTGCGGACCATTTGTTTTAGCAAAGTATTTGGAAATGCTAATATATATATTTATGCTATAAAGACATGTTTTGCGTATTTCGCATGACAACCCTGCAATATACTGAGTAGATAAGATGGTCTATAAGATAGAAATGTCCAAATAGCTACACATTACCGCTTCAAATCGCATCCCACACTGCATCCCGTGTTTGACTGCACCCTCTACCATTGCAAATGTACAGTATGACTAACCACACTAAGGTGATATACTGTAACATACTGTAGCTCGGCTAACCATGAGTAATTGATTAGGATAATTATGGTTGTTTTAAGTCCTTCGCCTGTTCATTAATCACAGAGGCATTGTAGAGTGGAACAATATGGTGAGTAATGATATTGATGAAGTCTTGCTGTACACAGTTGTCTGGGGAAATGTATAGTTTAGCATAGCAAGATGTCTCATAATGCCAGAATTATGTGATTAGAATAATCATCTTTGTTCAACTAATCTAAATGACGACATCCGCTCAGCCATATATGACTGTGTACAGTTGTTAAACTGAGAAAACACATGAAAGTCCCCTTTCATTGTTTCAGCTAATTTCCCATAATCCTCTCTGGTATAATTTTTTTTCCTCTGGTATGACCCCACTGTCCTACCTACGTGGCATAGAGAAGTGATGCACATTAGTCAATTAATAGTGTGTTAAATGACAACCGTTCCAGTCAATTGACTTACAGTTGGGAATAGTGTCACCACAATTCAAGGCACAGAGACTCCACTGTGGTATATTCTTAACATAAGCAACATTACTGTATATGTGTGATATACTGTAAATGAGTTAACTGTAAGTATTCAGCCTGAAAAAAAATAAAAATAAATGGTTACTGGCCCACACACAATACCCCATAATGTCAAAGTGGAATTATGTCTGTAAAAAATGTTAACAAATTAATTGAAAAAATTTAGCTGAAATGTCTTGAGTCAGTAAGTATTCAACCCCTTTGTTATGGCAATCCTAAATCAGTTCAGGAGTAAACATTTGCTTAACAAGTCACATAATAAGTTGCATGGACTCACTCTGTGTGCAATAATAGTGTTTAATATCATTTTTTTTATGACTACCTCATCTCTGTGCCCCACACATACAATTATCTGTAATGTCCCTCAGTCGAGCAGTGAATTTCAAACACAGATTATTAACATATAGGATGCAGGTCAATATTTTACTTTTCTTACATCTTAGGCTGCGTTTACACAGGCAGCCCAATTCTGATATTTTTCCACCAATTGGTCTTTTGACCAATCAGATCAGCTCTTTTGCCAATAATTGGGCAAAAGATCAGAATTGGGCTCCCTGTGTAAACGCAGCTTTATTATCAAGTTTCAATTTAAAAGCACCGTTCAGTGGTAAATGATGTTATTATTTTACGAATAGAATCACTTCCTATTATGAAGTCCTTCTTCATTGACTATGTAGCGTAGCTACTCATTGATAGTGTGCAAAAGGCATGTGCAATATTAGTGATTGGGACTAAATATTAAAATGTGGCTTGCACAAGCCTATCAAAATGAGTAGCCTAGTCTTCCACTCAGTGGGAAGGATTGTGAGCTGAGCCACATATCAAATGGTCCTCTTTAGAGCCCAGCATTCCCACTGGAGGTGGGGGAAAATGGCTTCCTATTATGCGGCCCTCTACCGAGGTCTTACCTCCTGACAAGGGTATTAAAATGAAATAAATCAGCCATTAAGAGCTAGGCACTGGCAACTGAAACCCTATTAATGTGCCAAGCGGAGAGAACCGGCATGATATGACAATCGAGGACCACGGCACCTTTAATTGCATTCGGTCAGTTTTATTTCTGCGACTGTGTGATGAAAGGTGTGCCTGATAATGAGCCCTAACCCCCCTCCACCCCCTCCACCTGCCCACATGGCCATTAGTTAATCTCAGTGTAAGTATAGCTGGAACACCCTCTTCATATCCCTCCCTTCCTTCCCTCTCCAGCCCGGTCCAGCCTCCACTGACAGCCCCATACACTGAGTCATTAGTAGCATTGGTCATTCACTCAGTCAGGCATCAATATCAGCGGTCATCCAGCGACAGTCCGGGCACATCAATGTTGCATAGGTTCTATTCTCATTACAGCCCTGGCTCTACAGACAGCCATGTGATGGATCAGGGCTCTAATGACCGGGTGTAATTTGGGTGATGTATCACCAACTTTTTCCCATTAAGTGTTTATGTGATTATACGTTCACAGACAAACACAAACACACACGTGTACATGCATGCATGTACGCGCACACACACACACACACACACACACACACACACACACACCCAAAGACGTCTGTAAAATGTGTCCACTTTCTGAATCAGTTTGAATATAAGATCAGAACTTTGTTTTCGGCAAATCAAATCAGATACATCAACAATGCCATTGAACGTCTAATAAAAACAGCATATCACTTAAAAATCAAAGACATTGAGAAAGTAAACTCTCTATAATTGGCTTTATCCACCCAACATAATTAATTAGGTTAAGTCAGCGCTTCCTTTGGCAGGCTGGTGCAAAACAAATGGAGCTACCTCAAGAGGTGTTAGCGCTTATTTCGAATTTTGTGTGGGTACTCTTTCAACTGTCAGTGGTTATTGATATATTCATTAGAGGATAACCTCTCTTATCAGTTTCTTTTGACAGTGGCGTGTTGTCACCATCCGTCAACGAATCAATTTACAATTATGATTCTTGATGGCCCATGACACAAACTTGGAGGGAATGTCATTATAGGGACATTAAAGTGATACACAATGCTGGGAGACAGACTGGGGTTCTGTTCTATTTCTCCTCCCCCACCCCTATGGTGACATCTTCATCCAAACCAAGGGCCTCCTCAATACTGAGGAGTATGCTTTGCAAAATGGGGCTGGTTTCCTGACCATATGTATGTACAGTATTTTATACATTATAAACATGAATTATATTATTTAGCTTTATGTAGTTTGTGTATACAGTCTTCATTGTGTAATTTCTTTGTGTATACTGCTACTCAATAGTATTGGTGAAGTGCAATACTAAAGGATTTCTTACAGATGTATTTATTGTCTGTCTATATAATGTAAAACTTTACACCCTTCAAACTGAATTTCCACCAGAGAAGATATTTTAGTTTAAATGGACGTTTCATTCCAAAATCTAAGTCTGTCAGACGTCCAGTACCAATATTCCAGTAGACTATATATACAGACTGAAAAATCGACCACATTTTGTGAGGAGAGTCTTGATGCGGTGTGTGGTGTGTGTATTTGGCCTGTTTACTAAGCTAGCTGTGATGGGTGGCCTCTGAGAGATAGTACTGACTACTCCCCTTGGCTCCATGCATCCTCTCGTTGGATCACTGACCTCGTTGCCATGGCAGACTAACGTGCCAGTGTGGGAGATTTGATTGCCTGCCTGCCGCTGAAGTGAAGAAGAGGAGACAGGACTAAATGAAACTCCATCCATCTTAATGAAACACAATTATTTTCCACTTATTAATCATTGAAAAATCAATATGTCTCTTCTTGGGCGAGTGTTGCTGGGATTTGTCATCCCGCGCCCAGTCTCCATGTATCATCGGCTGCGAGGACAGTCATAGGTTCAGTCACCTGTGTCCTTTAGAGGGGAGGGAGAGCCAGTGAAAGGGCCAGGGGAACCAGACATCACTTGGCCGTGTAGAGAAGCAGTGAGAGAGCCAGGGGAACCAGACAGGACTGCTCTCTCTCTCTCTCTCTCTCTCTCTCTCTCTCTCTCTCTCTCTCTCTCTCTCTCTCTCTCTCTCTCTCTCTCTCTCTCTCTCTCTCTCTCTCTCTCTCTCTCTCTCTCTCTCTCTCTCTCTCTCTCTCTCTCTCTCTCTCTCTCTCTCTCTCTCTCTCTCTCTCTCTCTCTCTCTCTCTCTCTCTCTCTCTCTCTCTCTCTCTCTCTCTCTCTCTCTCTCGCTCTGCTACTGAGATGGATGGGAACTCATTAAGGTGGGCTGTTGATGATTGTCTGCTTCCCACAGATCAATTCTCTAAACACATTCAGCTGAAGGCCCTAAAAATTGTCAAAGACTCCAGCCACCCTAGTCATAGACTGTTCTCTCTGCTACCGCACGGCAAGCGGTACCGGAGTGCCAAGTCTAGGTCCAAAAGGCTTCTTAACAGCTTCTACCCCCAAGCCATTAGACTCCTGAACAGCTAATCATGGCTACCCGGACTATTTCCATTGTCTTCGTCGTCGTCGTCCCCCACCCCCTCTTTTACGCTGCTGCTACTCTCTGTTTATTATCTATGCATAGTCACTTTAACTATAACTACATGTACATATTACCTCAATTACCTCGACTAACCGGTGCCCCCGCACATTGACTCTGTACCAGTACCCCCTGTATATAGCCTTGCTACTGTTATTTTTACTGTTATTTTACTTTTAACTTATCTATTGTTTACTTAATACTTATTTTTCTTAAAACTGCATTGTTGGTTAAGGGCTTGTAAGTAAGCATTTCACTGTAAGGTCTTCACCTGTTGTATTCGGCACATGTGACAAATACAATTTGATTTGATTTGATTTGAATAGGCCATTATTAAAGTCTAAGGCATTGTATTGACTTGGAGGAAGCATGTCACTAGGAAAATGTCAGATATATCTGGAATGCTATAACTCTATTATGATGTCTTACTCCTACAAAGCATGTGTATTTGTCAATGTACTGTATCTGAGATGGTTAATGTAACGGTCAGAAAATCGCACATCCATGACAAGGTCTTCATGGTTGAAAGTGTCGACATCACTCACAAGTGCAACAAACTTTCACAAGTGTAGAGGAATGAAATTCGTCAGTCTTCTATTCAGCATTTTTCATTGCTGATCCTATTCTCGTCCACAGTCCCCCGAAAAGAAAGCTTTTGTTGCTTTTTGAATTTTTTTCAAAAAGAAATAATGATTCCACCGGCTCAACTCTCTGTTTTTCCTTTCTATAAAGAGAGCAACAAGAGCGATGCGTGATGTATGGATGTTGGGCGTTGGCTTGGTACAGCAGAACAGTGCATAAGCAAAGCCATGTTTCACGGCAAAAAGACCATGTCTTACAGCCGCGGCAGTGGCCCTGATGAGAATATAAAGTTCTACAGCGGGTAAATGCGTCAGGTCAATACTTGATTTGCTCCAGCATGTTGGCCCACTGAGCAGGGGGTCTGGGGATGCATTAGGAGCCGCTCCGACAGGGCCAGAGCGCGGGGCCCCGTGTCAGGGCCAGGGCCGGCCCTCTCCCCAGTGTCCTTAAACAATTTCAAACATGTAGAGGCTGGGGTGAAAGGCGGCTCTCTGTGATGGAGGGCCAGGTAGAGGAGGGTTCCCATGCTACCCACACACATACACACACACATTCCCAGTTCGAAGACGAGTTGATTAGATCCAGGAAATGCAGCAGGTCCCCAAAAGGGACCCACCGCGCGCAAACATGCTATCTGTGTGTCTGGGCGTCTGAAGCGAAGATGCGGAAGAGAGTAATGTTCAGAGATGGCAGCGGGACGATGAACTCAATAGACCAATGTTAATTTCTCTCCTCCTCCCACTCACACACACTGTACATCACAATCTATGTCCTAACACAGGCCCCTCTCCACCAGGGCACCAATCCTATCACTGAGAGAATGTGCAGAGGCACAGGGGAAGCAGAGATACAGATCCCTCGCTCACTACTGTCTAGTTCTCCATCATGTTCATTTAGATGCAAACTGCATGCCATCCACCCAGACATAGAAATCTATGTCTGTATCGAGGTGCCAAATAATGGATGAGGTTGGGACCTGCTCCTCTGATAGTTAAATATTCATGTGTAGACTGCAGAGTTTGGGTAAACATCCAACTCAACCCTGCCATTCTGGCAAGGAGTATAAAACCTGACACATTTTGTCACATCTTTGTGGTTTTCTGAGATGCATTTGAACCAAATATTAGATTTTGAATTCTAGGTTCTGATGACACTGTGACGTCCAAATTAAGCACTTTACTCTTTATTCTATTTTATTGCGGCCACTGGCTTTACTGTAGACACAGACACCAGCAGATCCTCATAATACTGTATGCCCTACAGAAGAAATCATCCCTAATCATTAGCCTGGCTGCTAAAATCACAGATGTTCAGAAGTTCGTTGTTGGCTAAATCAGGCTGGGGGTCGAGGAATCGCCAGCCGCACAAAAACAGCCGACATAAGCATTATGAGGTCAGATTGTTGGGCTGTTTTAATGCAAAATTAATGAGTGGTTCTCCAGAGCTCCAGAGTTTGTCTTCTAACAGGAAACAATTAATTTGGGGCCCGGGCTATAACGGCTTTTAATGCTTGTCACGGAGGCTAGATGAACTGCTTAAGAGGCGCTATATGGGAGCCATTTTATCATGGCGCTAATCCAGTGACGAGGCTGTGCCCCGGGTTCTCCCGCTACCCGCCGTGGCCAGATGAAAGGGTTCATACAGATGTTTATGGCTTGTGAAAGTTGGCGAGGAGCTGGTGGGGAGGCTGGCAGAGCGCCGCTACAGACACAAATGAGGCCGTAAAGTTTCACACTGTTTACACGTTTAAAAAAAGAGAGGAGAAGCGAGTGGAGGGTGTCGAAGTGGAAATGCAGATTGGATTTTCGGATGCAGTGGTCTATTTACAGATGTTGAGGGTGTTTGAGGGCGCGCTAGAGAGGAAGAGAAGATGGTTGTTGATGTTTAGCTTGTAGGCAAGCACAGTACAGAACAGTACATACAGAATGTAGAGATGGAAAGACTAAGATGTTTCCCCAATGTTCAATGATTGAATGATCAGTACAGATGTAGGATCTTCATTTGAGCCAGTTCGCTACAGCATGAAAATAATCCTGCAGCAACAGGTGTGTGAATTATTATATGTGAATTATTATGTGTGAATTATTATGTGGATTCTAATTAATTTCAGAATACTTTTTAAACCTCAAATACATTAAACGTTTTAATTTTCCTGCATTGCAAGAAAGTTCTTCTGCAACAGCGTGATCAAATTAAGATCCTACATCTGTACATTGGCCTGCAGCAAAATTGCTGAAGTGCAGGGCGGACAATAACATAAAGTTCTGTACTGCAGTAAATCTGCCAACTTAGTCTGCGCTGTTGGCACGAGCTAGAGCTTCTTCCAGTAACCTTGACCCCGGTTGGCAGATGGCACAGTGGCACCTCCTTGGTTTGCACAGTGACCTGTGTGATCCCTAGGAATGAGCTCGCGCTTATGCCAGTCTGTGGTGTATGCCATCTGGTGCCCTCTCACAGCACATTCATTTAGGTTTCCACACACATTCTCTAAGAGATACAGGAAGCATAGATGAGGAGGTCATTCTAGGAAAAGTAATATGACCTCAAAGGGACTTACCAGGTCTTTTGTTTGGACAGTAAAGTGGATATGGTGTGCCGTTGTCTCTATGCACACTCACAGTGTCCTACACACACACACACAAACACTCACTTCATCATTAGCTCACACACACATAATATGCACATACATTTATACTGACTCTACACACCCTGCTACTCTGTTTATCATATATCCTGATGCCTAGTCACCTTACCCCTATACATATCTACCTCTACCACTCCGGTATTCCTGCACATTGTAAATATGGTATTGGAACTGACTGACCCTTTATATACACCTTCCTAATATTGAGTTGCACCCCCAATGTTTTGTATTAAATTATTATTGATTACTGCATTGTTGGGTTTAGAGCTTGCAAGAAAGGCATTTCACTGTACTTGAAACTTGAAAGTTGATATATATGCATTCCAGACCTATCAAACCCCACCCATCTGGCACTCCAGGCAAGTTCAAGTATTGGAAGGAAAACAAATACTATTTGAACCCAGGTCTGATGTCTTCAGATTCCTCTTTTGAGTGTGACCCTTTATAAATATTGTCTTTGTACAAACAAATGCATTGTCTTTCGGGGATTCCCACAAATAAGATAAAGCTACATTCTAAGCTCCCTGGCCAATTAGAAACCTGCACTAAATGAATGGGCTCTGGTGGTGCGAGCCTGTCTGTGATGACCTAATCCGAATTGAGCCAACAATACTCTTATTGGGTTAACCGCGGCTGCAATGTGTCTTGTCACTTTGCGGAGACAAGGCCAATACCATCTTGTGAATGGAATTAGATTGTCATTGATGTGTCAAGGCAGAGTGGGAACAACAGATCGATGGCAAATTACCTCACGATATGTGGAGATCTGAGGAGAGGAGAGGTGCAGACAGGATCAGAATAGGAGTGTGTTGTTGTGGGGAAAGTTGTGGGAGTCCTACACACTCCTCCCAGGCCCTCGCTTAGCTTGGAGCTATCTCACAACACTGAAGAGAGAGAGAGAAAAAACACACAAACCAATTCCAATACAGCACTAATGGGCCACATCATGCCAATACAATAAAAAATGGGCCTTTCAGCTCCAGTCAATAGTGAGTTAATGAAAATTTAACCTTTCATTAAATGTGGTCGTGTTATTTCCTTCGACTTGTATGCCGGGTCTTTTTTTCAGTTTGCCACTTTTTTTCAATTTACTGACAAATTTACTGTGAGGTCTGTATGGAAACGGTATGATAGAGCAATACGTTGAGTTAAGTGGTGTAGACTACTGATGTGATGTGCTGTGGTGTGCTGTTGTTGTTGTTGTAGGATACATACATAGAAGGCATTGCCGTGCTAGGGGACAACGAAACAGACTTTTAAAATGTATCAAACACACATTTTATTCACAAGTTGCACTGAAACAAAAGTCAAACGTCATCAAACGAAACATTCATGTGATGTGAAAGATTGAGTCAAAGAGGGATGTGTGAAACACACAACACACAATTGAGGAAATAAGGTTTTGGCAAAAAAAGGAAATAAGGAATTGTTGTGTGCCAAACCACATTACTGTACAACAAAGCAAGAAAGTAGCCTACCTGTAGGTAGCCCCATTGACTCCAGTGCTTTGAACTGGGGAATGGCATTGGAGTGAGGTGATAAATCTCTAGGCATCCTGTCTGTAATAGATGAAAAGGCTCAGGGCCCACTTTCCACTGTGGGCAACCTGCCCTTTTAATTAATTAGCACTAGCAGGAAGTGCCTGCCCACAGGGGGAGGCAGCCCGGCCCCTCTGTGTACTGCCAAGGTGATAATGTCCGTAAGGTGAAAGGAGTGCTCGATGCCTCGCTAGAGATACACTAAATGTATGCAAGCGACTAAGCGAGCCCCCCCTGAGCTGACGTAATACCAAGAGTAATACCAAGATCAATTGGTCCCTGTGTGACTTCTGGGCTTCTCTCACTGTGCACTGTAAGAGTAGCTGCTGCCTTGGTGGGTCCCTAATAAATACAAATACAAATACTGTATTTTCAACATGAAAGCCAACACTTTTTGTACAAAATGGAGTTAGCTACTATCATAGGATGGGACAGGCCTAATTTGAATTTTTTTGAGACTAGAAACGTGTCACGATAACCCATGATCACTATTTACTCTCATAACAGTCATATCTGGTTCTATTTTCTCACGTTGTCACTTTAGGACCAAACATCTCCTGATTTGGACATGACCTTTTTATGGGCGCCTTGTGACACTCTCTCTTTGCATATGTGTGCATGTGAGAGGCTGAAAATGGCCCTTGTTGTGTGTGCAAACTTCTCTCTCTGTCTCAAGTAATGAGCATGTGCACCTTTCCGCCGGAGGCCTTCATACACAATTTAGCCAGAAAGCCACGGCTGATCATGATTTAGCTTTTGACACCGTTCGCCCCCGGGCAGGGAGACTAATACAGATATCTGACTTCCAGCGCGCAGTGGAGGGAAAGGAGAGAAAAAGTGAGAGGCCTTTTATTGACTAAATGATAAAGAGGTTTATAATGATAAATAACAGTCATTTTATTGTGGAATTCCCAGAAAATACACATTCTACACAATATATAAAAGAGAACTATTAGGGGGTTGCTGGCCTCGCTCTCCCCAAAGAATGGCATCTGGTAGACTCCAATATCATCGTGCTAGAGTAGAGGTCACAAATTGTGTTAAGACCTTAGCTATTAATACTGCATTAACATGATGCCTAATGGCCCTGGTGTCCTCTTTGGCTCAGGGAGGAAGCTGAGGCTGAGCCAGTGAGTGGTGATCATGGGCATTTCCCTGCCTCTCTCTCACAGCAGGCTCCACACACTGTTTCACCAGCACACGAGGGTGGCTGAGGAGAGAGACTTTGCCTGGTGCGCATACTACCACCTCTGCCACTAGAGATCTTAGCTATCACTTAAGCTATGGGATGGCTGACCCTTTCACGATATTCCCCTTTAAAGGTGCAATATGCAGAAATTGCACAGCCATTTCCTGGTTGCAATTTTTTTAAATAGTTCGCCTAATTTCAGTTTATGAGACAAAACAAGCAGTCATTGTGTGGAGAATCATTGTACCATCTAAACCTCTGTGAAATACATTTTCCATATCCATAAATATTGTATTTTCAGCTGTTTGAAGCTGGTGTAAAAGAACAAAAGTAAAAGACGCAAAAATTAAACTTAAGAACGGGAAGCATAGAAATAGTGCACATAGAACCGATTTACCGCTTCAGACTTGCTTTCAATGAGAATGACAGATCTATAATTCACATTTCTATGTGAATTTGGTCAGGTTGCCCAAAATCGGACATATTCCAGCTTTAAAATGTACTACTCTGCAAAAAGATATAAACCAACCAGATGCTATACTAGGGTTGTGCTGTGCATAAGTCACGGTGGAGAAGGAGAAGGATAGTGTGCAGGCCATCTAGTTTCAGGTGCCATGGTTCATAAACCATGTGATCTACTGTAGTTCAGGTTAGAGGTCCTGAAAGTATGTTTAAGGGAGAGAGTGGCAGTGTGTGTGCAGTGTGTGTCCCTGCAGTGACTGTTGAGAGCCGGTTGTTGAATACTGAATGGAGAATGGCCCAGAAATGAACAGTCAAATCCAATTAAATTACTCAAATTAAATTGTACAATGGTTATGGAACACCTGATCAAATTACTCACATTCAGGGGAATTCGACAGCAACCAATTAGTTCAAAGTATAAAGTTCACACGATCAAATTAACACCAAGAGGACGGGGCCTTGATTTGAGCAAAATGATACATCATAATTACATCACGTAAGAAAAATCACAAATTACGGAGCTTTTAATAAGAAAATGGAAATGGCTAATAGGTCTTGATATGACAAATGTACCCCTGTCTACAGTATGCTTGCACACATAGCAATGATTATTTTAGCATTGGGTGATTGTTATGAAGTACTGGGGCTGTGGCCCATTGTCATTAGTTCCAAATTGGTTAACAATTCTTTTGCTCCTGAAAACTAGGGATATTTATACAATACATGTTGGATGCTCTTGTCTGATTGGCTTGTGCTGAAGATGGTATGTTGGTCAGAAAGTTAACACCATTTCATTTTTAAGAGTCTTTTAATAAATGTACTGAAATAGACAATGACATTTTCTCGATAATGATGTCATTCTTTACCAACTCCTGGATTAATTGTGCGAGGGACTTTCTGACCTTTTTTTACATTTGAAATGTAGCTTCTCAAGGTGCTTTTCCAAGGTGAGATACATGAGTAATGAGATACAAAATAAGCCTTTTAATTGACTTTCCGTAAATTTGACTTCACTAGTCCAACATATACATTTCCTCCTTTAAAAGTGAACAATTTTCGCTAATAAAGTTATTAATCTTGGCCATACAGTAATTATCTGTGTAATTATAGTGTAATTGCACATAGATCAAGGACACCTCATATAGCGCACGATAGGTTGGTCTTGATTATCCCCACGTCATGTTAAGACATTACTCCTCCTGTATCATCTTACTTATTCTACAGTGGAGAGTGTGTCTGCATGGGCCGTATATCCAGCGAATAACCATAAATGCTGTAACATGATAATACTGGTTTAATTACCCTTGGTCAGCCCACTTACAAACCTATTGCTGCTGCAGTCAATATCCCCCAAGATCCATTCATGCTTCAGCTGATGGTTAACTTGGGAGCTTTTGCCGAGTGCTTTACCCTAATTGATATCCTTATTTAGCTAGAGAGCCAGTGGGAGACAAATGGAGTTAAATTGAGCAGTTTACAGTACTGTAAACCAGATCACATACCACTATGGCTGACTGCGGTTGGACATGATTTATCCTGCTAATTTGCTGTTTTAAAGTATTACGGCTGTTTGGCCTTTTTTCATATTTAGCCAGCAAGAGCAGGTTTCGCTGGGTTTCTACGGAAGCTCTTGTTGGGATATTGTTTTACAGTGAATTAAACCTGATTATGGTTTCAGTATTCCCCAGCCGCTCAGTCTGGCCTTGGTCAAAGAGGCGAGGGAGCCTTTACCATGTACCTGAGGGCATGCGGTACGGCCAATACACACACTTAACACTTACTACCCTCTCAGAGCGAAGCATGTAACATACCCCTTAGAGCCTGGTAGTCCTGCCGTATATTTACAATAATATTTTCCCACCACTGTATCGCTGCCATGCAGCATGCTAACCCAAAGCACACTTGTCAGTCTCGCCAAGATTTCGCAGGGATTTTTTGTGATATTTGCAGGCAAATGTTTTTTGTTTTGCTGCAGCAATTCTGACATTTATCTGGAGAAGTGGGTATACTCTAATTTTCCCCAACATTTTCCCAAACGGCCCGCCCGACGAAGGAAAGGTGGAGAAAATTCTATGAAAAACAGTGACATACACTCTGAATGACCTAAAATGATGAATCCCATATTGTTCTTTCACAGTCAGGCCAAGCCAAGCTGTGCTGTGCAAGCATGCTAATAGTAGGCCTACTCTTGAAATAGATCAATTAGGCTGTCAACTGATTCAGAAAATCCGTTTTTGGAATTTTGGAATTTTTTCAGGTTTTCAAAGTCATACTTTGGATTGATGCAAATAATCATGATATTATTCTGCCAGGTACTACTACTTTGTAGCTAATTAACATTTAATTGAGATGGTTTTTGGGAAAGCCTTTCCATTTACGGTTAAGTCTATCATTAGCATCGCTATATTTTTCCTGTTCGTTGAAATCTGGACATTTTACTTCATATTATGAGGCATGTTGCTTCAAAGTAGCCTAGCCAAAATCCCACCATAGAAACGTGGAGGCAATTATTTTATAAACACTTCCTTATATGCACTCTCCTGTTCTATTGGTTTTCAAATTAACATTATTTCATTGTCTAGCAGCCAAAGGCATTATCCTAGTCAACCCATGATAGTTGTTGTATCTTTAGATCTCCCCTCTTTCACATGTGCGGTGCGCATTTTAGAATGGTGTTTTCTGCTAATTTCATTTTGGAACATTTGCGCGTAGGCCTACTGCTGTGTGCACATTGATGCGCTTAAAATGTGAAGGAATAATAGTTTATCAACATTTTAAGCTAAACATTCCAATCTGTTCCATCAGCCTTATTAATTGATACAGCGTATATCTCCACTACACTACTTTGATATGCATCATAGGGATTAATAAGTGAGTATACGCAATGCCCACAGAAATAAAGAGTGGGTAGTCCTATATGGCGTATACCTTCCACTACACCACTGGCAATATGCAATGATTTGGTCCAATTTGTAGCGAAAATGCATTGACGAGGGAAAACGTTTGTTGAGGCGTGGCTTGATTTAACCATATTATGTGGTACATATGCGATGATTGGTTGAAATTGCGAGCCCTCTTTTTGTACTGCGGTGATGGGTCAGTGATAATAGTACGATGATTTGACTGTTTTATGGGGAAATTGTGCAGTGATTGGTCATATTTGCAAGTCCTCGCACAGGGATGTAGTGCTACCAGAGTGCAAACAGTTTGAGAATACACGGAGCTGGTAAAAAATATTTCTGGGAAATAATTTCTGAAGATGAATCAATGTCCCGCAAGATAATAATATAATATAATATGTCACTTAGCAGACGCTTTTATCCAAAGTGACTTACAGTCATGCGTGCATACATTTTTGTGTATGGGTGGTCCCGGCGATCGAACCCACTAACCTGGCGTTACAAGCGCTGTGCTCTACCAGCTGAGCTACAGAGGACCACATAATGATGAATGAGTATTTTACAAAACAGAACCGAATATAATAGTATAGCATAGTATAGTAGGCCTATAACGTTACTGTTACATCAAAAACACCTACATTATAGTGTGATTTTAGGAGTAGACGCTGAATAGTTGCATTTCTTTTCTCATGCAGTCAAAACTCAACAGTGTGCGTCACTAGGCAGGATATATGCTTTGATTTAAACACAATACAAGAAAGGCTAACAGTTTGTTAACAACTGTAGCTCAGTTGGTAGAGCATGGCGCTTGCAACGCCAGGGTTGTGGGCTCGTTTCCCACGGGGGGCCAGTATGAAAATGCATGCACTCACTAACTGTAAGTCGCTCTGGATAAGAGCGTCTGCTAAATATGTAACATGTCAATGTAAATGCTCTATTTCACTCACGAAACAGTAATTGAAGAAGATCTAAATACATATTCCCAAGAAACTGATTGAGATCAAATGACTGGCATGCAGATGCAGTTTCACCAGTAAAATGTGAAGAATGATCATTCACGATTGACAGTGATGATGGCCTATTTTGAAATGAGGTTAGGGTTAGGGTTAGGGTTAGGGTTAGGGTTAGGCCTAACTTGGTGTTTAAAGGTATTAAAAATAGAAAATGTTCTTGAGACAATATGTGTGGGTATAGGCAGATGTTGCAATTGGAGGATGCATTTTATTCATATTCTATATAATAATATTCAATAGGCTGTCGATACAAACTTTGATTGAGAAATGATGATGTAATTAAAGAAAACATTTGCTCCCGCACCTAAAAAAAATATCACTACACCACTGACCTTGCATAATAGATTTAGCAAAAAAATATATCATTGAAGAATCGTAGAGTCCTGGGCGGACTGACTTATACCTGCGACTCCAACTCAGCAGCACTCACAGCTTTAAAGAGAGGAAGCTAGCAGACATCTTCAAACTAGCCATGACATGTGACCTGCAGCAAACTGTAACCCACCCAATGGTTCCCAATTAGAAACCATGGTACTGTGCCACTTTACAATACACATTACACCATGTCCCCATAGTAATAACATCTTAATACCAATGTAAGTACATTGTAATACAAAGGTATTTCCAATGGTAAGACTACAGAATAAGGCCTATGCATTCTAAGTGGGATTGAAACAATGGCATAGCCAACAGGTCAGATAAGACGTAGCAATCGAGAACAATTTGAAAATAGGATTATGCTTTAAGTGGGTTTGTAGGTCTTTCTCTCTTGTCTCGTTCCCCAGATATGTTTCCCTTAACAGCTCAAAGTAATTAGCGAAGACTACATGCCAAAAGTAAAGTAGCTACAGAGTAGGCAGCTCTCATCTTTAATTTGAAGAGATGAGACACTCTGTGGGGGCTTGCTGAGAGCTTCAAGCGACTACATTGGGTCCTTCCACCAAGGTCGCCTTGGCAAGATGAACAAGTCTGAGTAAACTTTGCCATATATACTGTATGTGAACCAGACTAACACGAGAACTGTTTAGGCAGTGCTGAAATAGTTAGTGTTAAAATAACCCTGTTAGTGTTACAATATCCAGAACACAATATTACAAGTGAAAAATCTTCATTTTGGTAATATTTTAAACAAATATCTCTGTTCCAGTTTTTATGATATGATCCAACAGTGTCGTAGTGATTGTTTTTTCTCTTTCCATAAAAGTTTCTTTTTGAGTGATACCTCAGAAAGTCCTCTAGGGTTTGCCATTAGTCACATGCTTGAGCACGGAGTCAGCCACAAATGGCCTCCAATTTCCAAAAGGCACGGTCAGCTCATTCTTTACTGTCAAGATGAAGAAGAGCATAAAAGTTGAGTCAATAAAGTAATATGAAATGCTTGGTATCGAAATGTGCCGCGGTGACTGATTAAGTGCTCAGGTCCCTGTTGTGATGTTCTCTGGATTCTGAAGGGGGAAGGAGAGGGGGATGGAGGGAGGGAGAGGAAGGAAAGATGAAGGAGGGAGAGAGAGGGGGAGGAAGGATGGAGAGGGGAGTGGTGGGAAGGAGAGAGAGGGGAGGGAGGAGGGAGAGGGGGGTTGGAAGGAGGGAGAGGGAGAGGGGGAGGAAGGAGGTAGAGGGGGTTGGAAGGAGGGAGGGAGAGGGGGGAGGGAGAGGGGGAGGAGGGAGGGAGGGAGGGAGGGGGGGGGATGGAAGGAGGGCGGGAGGAGGGAGGAGGGAGGAGGGATGGAAGGAGGGAGGGAGAGGGGGAGGAAGGAGGGAGGAGGGAGGGAGGGAGAGGGAGAGGGGGAGGAAGGAGGGAGAGGGGGATGGAAGGAGAGAGGGGGATGGAGGAGGGAGAGGGGGAGGGAGGAGGGAGAGGGGGAGGGAGGAGGGAGGAGGGAGGAGGAAGAGGAGGAGGGAGGAAGGGGATGGAAGGAGGGAGGGAGAGGGGGAGGGAGGAGGGAGAGGAGGAGGGAGGAGGGAGGAGGGAGGGAGGGAGGGAGGAGGGAGAGGGGGAGGAAGGAGGGAGAGGGGGATGGAATGAGGGTAGAGAGCAAGCCCCTGGTGTTTCGCTTGTGTTGTTTATGTTTCTCAGTCTGAAAAGTAACATGTTTAGATTATTATTTCAAGGGGGAAGAAGCCACAGGTCATAACTTCCACAGACTACAGGATTCGTTACAGTTATGATACAGTATATCTAACACAAACTATTCAATTTAACTGGACTATAAAATAAAATACTTTGAGCATCTGGATGGCTCTTAAACTTTAAAAGAAGCATCAAATTGCATACAACAGTTCTACCTTCCTTCGCAGTCTGTCAGACAGTGTCTGAATATCCCGCCTGCATTCAAAAGCCTACCAGCCAAGTCAATACCGACTCTTCACACAGGTGAAGAAATAAGAGCAAGGGAATAACAAAGATCAAAAATGAAGTACTTTTCTATCTCTCTGCCTCTCTTTCCCCATCTCTTCAGAAAGTGGATCCCCTGCAGCAGAGTGCAGGTCTTCCCTCACTGTTTTCCTAATTCAAAGTGGTGACAAGGATGGTCACCCCTGTCTCTTGATTATGACTCATATAATCCATAAGCAGAGCATAAAGCTGGGAACATGCTTCCTGGGCCCTGGGGGAGGGGCCAACAGGGTCAAGGTGTAATAATGAGTATAACTGGTTTGGTGACCAGTCAGGAGACAGGGAGAGTGGGTTTAAAGTCTGGACCTCTATGCAAAACTCACACACTGCCAAAACACGGTACATAGACACACACTACCTGTTCTGGGGGTGTAAAAATGTCAATGTTTCTTATTCATTTGGACTTTCGTATATTGTTGCATTGTTGGGTGGAGTAAAGTAATATAGTGACATTGTTATATATAATTCATACTGTAGGCTACAAGACATTCTGTAAACGCAGAAAGTGTAACTTTATCTGTAGAGTGAGCGTTGCACATTCATGTGGTATATTTGAGATTTAAAGAGTAGAGTTTCATTAGAATTTGTGCAGAAAAAGTGCAACTATATCTATTATACAGTCTATAAATACGAAGCATATAGCCCACATGCTTGTATGAATTCCATATCACTAATCCATGCAGCAGTATTAGAGTTGCAATGCCAGAGGTGCCAGAGGTCCATTTCTGTATATCACATTCCTACAGTAGGGAGGATTAAATACATTTAGTAATTTTCTGCATACTTAGTAAACACTATCTGACAACCTGCAACTCCCACTTGCCACTCAACCTCCCCATCTCAGTTAACCACCAGCAAACTTCAGAGACATGCACGGGGTGGAAAGCGATGTGGTTTGCACTGTGTTAAGATCATGGCTCTGGGCTACGCACGGAGCAGGTTGCTATGCGCTGCAATGCTAATAGGTTCCACTTCTCAGCGCAGTCCGTTAGCCTGTGCTGACACGTCTTGACAGTTCATACACCATCTTCCACCCTTTTTAATCATTTCTGATAGGCTCTCTTCGGGATGCCATCTATTTAATTTGAAAGGGTGAGCCACTAAATATTTTTGTGTCTCTAAATAGACGTCTGTCTCAGAAAGTTTGAGTACTTCAGCTCTATTGTGAACCACCGAAATCCTAATTTGGGCTGAAGACGTGAAGAAGTGATCATGAGTCTAAGATGGCAGTAAATCCTGGAAGAGACATCTAACAGGCTGGCAAATAATATACTATAAATGACTAGATCAAAGAGATTGAGAAATTAAGAAAAACAAATACAGACAAATACAAGTCCGCTCTTCAGATGTAGGCTTAAAGGTTTATTAAATATTAAGGGCAATAGCTTTGTTCAGAGGCATAGACATCTCTTCTTATTGTCTCCTGCTCTAAAGCATGAAACTATATTCATATTTATCTCAAGGTCATAGCTCTTAGTTCTCTTAATCTTTCTTTTACATTTGTGTTCAACTTTAATGTGATTTACAGTGAGAGAAAAAAGTATTTGATCCCCTGCTGATTTTGTACGTTTGCCCACTGACAAAGAAATGATCAGTCTATAATTTTAATGGTAGGTTTATTTGAACAGTGAGAGACAGAATAACAACAAAAAAATCCAGAAAAACGCATGTCAAAAATGTTATAAATTGATTTGCATTTTAATGAGGGAAATCAGTATTTGACCCCCTCTCAATCAGAAAGATTTCTGGCTCCCAGGTGTCTTTTATACAGGTAACGAGCTGAGATTAGGAGCACACTCTTAAAGGGAGTGCTCCTAATCTCAGCTTGTTACCTGTATAAAAGACACCTGTCCACAGAAGCAATCAATCAATCAGATTCCAAACTCTCCACCATGGCCAAGACCAAAGAGCTCTCCAAGGATGTCAGAGACAAGATTGTAGACCTACACAAGGCTGGAATGGGCTACAAGACCATCGCCAAGCAGCTTGGTGAGAAGGTGACAACAGTTGGTGCGATTATTCGCAAATGGAAGAACCACAAAAGCACGAGAACATGAGAACGGTGAGGAATCAGCCCAGAACTACATGGGAGGATCTTGTCAATGATCTCAAGGCAGCTGGGACCATAGTCACCAAGAAAACAATTGGTAACACACTACGCCGTGAAGGACTGAAATCCTGCAGCGCCCGCAAGGTCCCCCTGCTCAAGAAAGCACATATACAGGGCCGTCTGAAGTTTGCCAATGAACATCTGAATGATTCAGAGGAGAACTGGTTGAAAGTGTTGTGGTCAGATGAGACCAAAATCGAGCTCTTTGGCATCAACTCAACTCGCCGTGTTTGGAGGAGGAGGAATGCTGCCTATGACCCCAAGAACACCATCCCCACCGTCAAACATGGAGGTGGAAACATTATGCTTTGGGGGTGTTTTTCTGCTAAGGGGACAGGACAACTTCACTGCATCAAAGGGACGAGGGACGGGGCCATGTACCGTCAAATCTTGGGTGAGAACCTCCTTCCCTTAGCCAGGGCATTGAAAATGGGTCGTGGATGGGTATTCCAGCATGACAATGAGCCAAAACACACGGCAAAGGCAACATAGGAGTGGCTCAAGAAGAAGCACATTAAGGTCCTGGAGTGGCCTAGCCAGTCTCCAGACCTTAATCCCATAGAAAATATGTGGAGGGAGCTGAAGGTTCGAGTTGCCAAACGTCAGCCTCGAAACCTTAATGACTTGGAGAAAATCAACAAAGAGGAGTGGGACAAAATCCCTCCTGAGATGTGTGCAAACCTGGTGGCCAACTACAAGAAACTTCTGACCTCTGTGATTGCCAACAAGGGTTTTGCCACCAAGTACTAAGTCATGTTTTGCAGAGGGGTCAAATACTTATTTCCCTTATTAAAATGCAAATCAATTTATAACATTTTTGACATGCGTTTTTCTGGATTTTTTTGTTGTTATTCTGTCTCTCACTGTTCAAATAAACCTACCATTAAAATTATAGACTGATCATGCCTTTGTCAGTGGGCAAACGTACAAAATCAGCAGGGGATCAAATACTTTTTTCCCTCACTGTATCTTCTGCTTTTACAATTTAACTAATAGGCCTACTCAGCAGTGGATCTGACATTTGATATGGTTTGCAATTTTTACAATTCACCATGTTACATTTGATCTATCTCAACTGAGAATTCAAACACCACTTTTGGTACAGATCTCAAGCAAAATAAAGTCACTGTCCTCTATGTTTTACAAAATGTTCAACGTCCCAGATGTCTGATAGAGTTTATGGAATAAACATAGTCAACAAAGTTACTGTAGGCCTATGTGATTCATAGTGGAGGACTAATGCATTTCTATTGGAGTCAGAAAGATTTATTTTCTAACGTTGGGTGGATGTAAGGACAATGTCACCAGGGATTATCACATGCAATTTCTGTATATTTCTACAAACATCACTCAAAATAAATTGGACAATTAAATGAAATAATCATATACAAACCATGACATCATAATTCGGTAATTGTCATGAGACCCTATCAACTACAATCTATTTGGAAACAAAAGACCAAAAGCCCAAAAGGCAGGAGCTTTCTGTGTGGTATATGACCGTATCTTTTCAGACCGGGATATCATACGTTATTGGTTTAGACTGAGAAGAACAGTTTGTATAAAATATGTTGGGCTTTAGCAGGGCAGGCATAGATAGCTGCAAGCTTCTTGTTGTCCTTCGCTGAGATCCTTTGGGAATTCACCCTGAGAGAAGGAAGACTGTTTTGTCTTTAACACGGAGAGAGTATTGCCATCTCTCCCTGTGCTTCCATCTTATCCATTCATGTTCTATAGAATGCCATTTAACATGTGCATTTTGAACATAATGTCTTATGTGGTTGTTTGAATTAACTTAATTTAGTCTTGATTTGTAGCGCTGTTGTGGTCATAGTTGGCCAGCTTTTATATTAGAAATCGTGGGCAAAGGTAATGACATAAAACCAGCATGTAACCAAAACTGAAAAGGGGATTGACATAATTATTAATCACTCAATATTACTGAATGGAACATGTTTGTCTTTAGTTTCCTCCCTCCAGCTTTAACTGGAAACTGCCAAGTCGGGCTAAGCTAAACAACAACAGACATAAATGTGGTTCACTATGGATGCTGATCATAGTCATGGATCTTAGCGGAACAAGCAGGACATGTTTTTTGCATTTAGTTGTTTGCTGTTATTCACTGTCTGTAAGTGGTATTATATTAAAGCCAGGCAGCCTCGACAGACCCTAAGACATTTCATCATCCAAATGGCAATGATGGCCTGAAAACATATCAATTTGACTCTTATTTTCTTTAAGCCTAAAATGGGGACAGTGTCTCGCAACTTTTAGAATATAGAAAGTAACTTCCCTTTAACACTGTTGAGATGTGAATACTGCATGTATTATGCCACACGTAGTTAACTTTAAAAAGTAATGGCAATGTATTTGATCAGTCAGCTCATCACACAAACTAAAACATAAAGCAGACAATCCTTTCATTAAAACAAATCACTTTTCTCACTGAAATATTAACACTCTCCTAGGACTTCACAGAAGACTGTTCTCAAAAGCAAATACATCATGTACTGAACATTTGTAAGATGAGAATGAAGTTTGGATCCGCTGTAGTGCAATGTCGCTCTAGCAGACAGTAAATGAGTGTGTAGGTGGCTGTAGGCTGAGGACTGACCCACCGTCTAATGTGTTTCACTGTAAAACGTCCGTATTACTGCTCTTACCCTGCCATCTGCTGGTCCACCTTGTTCACAGGGCCTGCCTCTCATCTCCTCCTCTCCTCTAACTAGCTCTCCATCCCTCCATCCTTCTTTCTGAGGGAGCATCATCTGCCCTGCACGTCCCAAAATGTCATCATCTCTCCTCTGAGAGAGGGAGAGAAAGAGAGGAAGAGAGAGAGATACAGAGAGAGAGGAACACAGGAAGGTCGATTGTTATCGAAAAATAAGCCTGGTGTTTGAAAGGGATTTTAATTGAGGCATTCGTTATATTTGAAAAGGTGAAGTCCTCGGGGCGGTCGCGGGAAACTAACTCAACCCATTTCATATCCTCAGACATTAATAAAGAATGGCATCTTTTGACTTTCCCTTTTAAACCACAACCTAATGGTCTAAATGTAGTGAAAGTCAGACACGATAATTCCCTGTACCTCTGGGGGATACACCGCAGTCGCAGTACGGGACAGACAGAAGTGCAGCGGACAGCGGACAGGCCTCCAATTAACAGCCCAGGAGGGCCCGGTCCCCGAAATAAGGGTCCGACGTCCCCTCCGCCCTCCACCCCAAAGGGGATGTCTCCCTCTCTCTTTCTCCTTTTCTCTCTCCTTAGTAATCAGGCCATTAATAATACTAGGGCCTCTGATAGTCAACCTAATACGAGTCATCCGGTCTGCGTTTTCAGTGGCTTATACCAAAGAGGAAGTGGACATTGTTTTTGTCTCGTCATGGCATGAGAGCAGCTTAGAAGGACAGGTTTCATTAACTAAAGGATGCTGTTTAACTATTTAATAGCTCTTTTGTTATTGTTTCCGACCTATTTCCATTAGAGTGATTGACATGATGATTTAGATTGGTAACTGCAGTCAGCTTGGTAGTGCTCGCAGAAATGTGTGTGACGTCCATCTTGTGATTGAGCAATATAGTCTTAGGTATACAGTAGGTCTAGATGACTTCTTCCTGAAGTTAGGGGAATCCATAATGATGACACCTTGCTGTTTGAGTCTCAGGTGATTTACAATAACTGTATGTTCACGTACTGTACATAAGCAGTTGGTTGAATACCTAGAATATGTATAAATGCATATATCTCTGCAGCCTGACATTACATGATGCCTGCCCTATTATCTGTAACTCTCTCTATGAAATAATAAAGTGAAACAAATGAGATATATTTTATAGCGGAGACAGGCACTTATTGTTAATATTTGTGGTTGTTTTGTCCAGTCTACAGGGTGATGGGTGATGCCAGAAACATGAAATAGCTTGAATGCTTGATAATTGTCTAGGTTTTCTGCTCTCTTCTCCCTGATTTGCTGAACGTACACGTTCCGGACGCAATTAATGTGCACTGACAGTAATCTTGAACAAGATTGTTTTTCTTCAAAGATTCTACTTTAAATACCATCCCGGATAAGATGTGGCATGTTCCGCTCAGCACGTTGAAATGGAAACGTTTTGATGGCTGGAAGTTGGTTAGGAAGGTAATGTCAGACTAAGGTTAAATGGTATAAGGAGCACTTACATCTTAAAAGGTGCTCATCTAAGATCTTCAGTCAGAAGATTCATATGGTGATGACAAAAGTACAGTTGTTACCCTCCCTTTAATGTGCAGTGGCCTACACTAGAACATTATGCATGCACAGTGTAAAGACATAATAGGTAATTCATTAATGAATTGGGAAAACAAAACCAACATGTAAAAGTACACACACAATGTATCACTGTAACATAATCCACACTAAATCATTCAGTTCCATTTAACCTTTAAATTCATATCAGGTGACTCCCATATCAGTTTCAACAGTAGGCTAATTCAAACATTCATTGGCCTACTGTGGTTAGTTTTCCCATTGCTCAAACTAAATTATGTGAGATGTAGTCTTTGACAGGGTAGAACATTGCAAACCTGCACACTGTGCAACCACACCAGAGATAATTTGTTTTTCTCGTTATTCAAATGAGAAAATAATGCCAACCTGAAACGATCTTGTGTGAAAGAATCCCAGTTACTGTTAGAAAACCTCCTTCACAAAGCCCTTCTTTCTACGTATATAAGGGACTATTTGCATTGTGAAACCAGTGTGGCATGTTTAGATATCACTTTGTATGAGTAAGTGCCATTTCCAGTCATGTGTGTCTAAATATTTCACACTATGGTCATTCTATACTAGATAACAAATAAAAGTGAAAATAAAAGTTTGTATATGCACGCAAAGAAGTGCCATTCATTTGGTATTGTGGCACACAATGTACAATATGGAAGGAGTGTATAGTACACTAGCGTTGTGAATAAGTCACCAGGCTCAGGTGTGATCTGTTATTTGGACAAGTTTACCGCACTTCCTCACGGTTGAAATTTCCCCAGGGGCATCTGCCATTTCTCAGTGTCATGGATTTAAATCTTTGTAGCACTGAAATCTTCCAATTACTGAACATAGCTCACATACGTCACAGAGAAGGGTTAGGTCTGTAACATAGGAGAGAAGGATTGCTCTCTGAAGAATCCCAAACACCTCACCACCACACTAATGAATTCCTCTGTAACGCTTCATTGAGTTCTTTGTGTTCCATGATGGCTATAATTTTTTAGTTTTTATTGTCGGGACGGGGAGTAGGCCTATGCTGAAGCTGTGTTTCATAGGAACTTTTCTTTCCACAGTCTCATTCTATTGGAATGTCATCAAAATATTTGAATGGCACTGTTGATATCATATGAAGAATAGCCAGAAATAAATGGTGTACATCTATGATATAGTAAGTGTACAGCAAATGATAGAATACATTGAATAAATAAATCAAAATGTTATTTTTTTATCTTTCTGAAACCAAAAAAGCAACAAACATCCAGTGAATAAATCTTTAGAAAAGGATGCTTTGTCGTAGCAGTGTTATCGTACACAGTCATAGCGAGAGGCTGCATCTCTGCATCTTCTGCAGGTTGAATAAAAGAAGGAAACCACTGGGAGGTATATTTGCCACCCCCGTGGCGCTTCAGCAGTCCACTCGGTTACTCCCGCTCACTTGTTGGAGTCTTTTAACGCTAATGCAGAAAGCATAAATATATGATAATCTCATCGGGTGTCGATTTATACAGGTGTCATCCCTGACTTGATTTCCAAGAGAGCAGGTTTTTCTTTGCGGGCGATTGAAGTCGCAAAGTTATTATCAGGCAAAATGTATTCATGATACCAGAAGTCCAAGTTGCCTTCTGGGCTTTGTAATATAATACCGCCCTCTTTATCAAATTTAACAGTTTATTGGAAACAGCTTGTACACATGATTTAACCATGGGGCAGGGAGGCAGGGCCCGAGGACCCCCCCACCACCACCGCAACCCACCCAACATATACACACACACACCTCCTCCCTCTCACTCCCCCCCTTCTCCTGTTTCTTTCACTTCACCCCTCCCCCTCCCCTCCCCTCCCCTCCCCCCCTCTCTCTCTCTCTCTCTCTCTCTCCTCCGTCACATCTGATGCGAGCCACTGGTTGGATGAGGCTGCACTTTTGTGCCTTTTGTGCACTTTGTTGTTTGTTGCTCTGAAGAGTGCACGATAACAAAAGCGTGACGTGACAAATGGACTTTGTGCCCCGCAGCCAGATTTAAGTGATATGTTGCTGAATGGTAGCAAACCCCTACACACACACACACACACACACACACACACACACACACACACACACACACAGAAACACATCCCCAAGTTGTGTCGTTTTGAATTTTTCCATTAACAACTTTAGCAACCTAGCTTTACCTTTCTGTTGTTGTTTGTATGTAGAGTGTACACATACAATGTACAATACCTCAACATTCTTTTTATTTCCCTGTCATCCATTCTGTCGTTCATTCTGTCGTCCATTCTGTCGTCCATTTGGTCATCCTTAAAATGTGTGTTTTCTCCGTCCCCTCCAATTGATATAGACAAATGTAGATTTTACGTGATTAGATTTTAGCTGACACTGATATCATCCAGACCTAAAGAGTCTGCAGGGAAACCCAGAGTGTTGGGTTACACTCTGGGACCAGTGATAGTGTCAACTACTGTGGAATTCTACAGTAACAGGAAGTGGGATTTAAAATAGAGGCCTTAAAAAAGCATTTTTTTGATGTTGCAACACCATAAGTAAGAAATTAGTGATTTTTTTTTACAGAGAAGATAGTAAATCTGGTCACACAGGTCAGCCAAGTGATGGAGAGTGAGGTCAAATCTCTGTGCAGCTGCCTATTCACATGACTGTTGTAGTCCCCCCCCACACTACGACCACTGTTAAGCCTATATCAAAATAGACTATATCAAAATTCTCAACCAGATTACCGACCAATATCATTGATATATCAACATATAAAATATGCTAATGTACCAGAGTTGAGAGTTTACCGTAAACACACTCAACAGCTAGCTTGAAATGTTGGAGCCATCCAATTGGTACCTTTTGAGTGCATGGCTCAACCCGTTGGAACGTTGTCAAGGAGGCCGTTCATGTGTGTTAGCAAAGCAGAGGTCCCGAGTTCCAGCCAGGTATGGGCCGAATCGGGGGGAAGTGGTACTCGCTAAGCAAGCAACGTGACATCCTTTACACTAACAATATTCAATTATTTAAAATCTAAAATATCAATAACTAACTTGTAGACATTACATCCACAGTCAATAACATTCAGTAAAATCCAACTCATAGATTGCCAGACTAACAGACAGTGATTCTCCCCAGCAGTGATATTGTAGAAGGCAGAGGCTTTCAAAACTCCTGTGGGGACAGTAAATAGAAACCAGCAGTTGCTCTGCAACCAATGCCCCTAATGATTTAAAGGGATGGTCAGAGGTCACAGCCAAGCTATTAATGATACCTTTTAACAAAAGGCATGCACAGAATCTCTCCTATCTGTGAGACGAGACGTCACCCAAGGCCCACGAGGGGGATTCAGCATGATTATGGGAGGTTACTAAAGAAGAGCAGAGTCTGGATGCTATAGGCTCAGCAAACAGGTCTCAACTCAGAGCAGGTCACTAGTTGGCCTGTCAAGGTATCTGTCAAATATCTTGGCGATGTGCTCCACAAGGATGTATCCTGTTACCACTATAGTTATTCCCAAAGTTCTGATGTTACCTGTGGTTATGACTACCTATGGAAAAATCTGTTTATGTGAGTTGTGGTAAATGAACGATATCTATAATTTACTTTTACCACAGTATCTTCCTGTCGTCTTTGACATAAACCAATCATTCTCTTTAAAAGTTAATTATGGGAGCCAGGCTGTTGCGAGGTTGAGGAGATCTGTACCTGAATCTGCATTGGAATAGGGAAATCTGGGTATAGGCAGAGCGGTGTCTTCCCGTGATAAAATATGGACAGAAGTGCTGCTAGGCATATCGTTTATCAGGCAGGTTTAGTATGCGCATGTTAAAATGAATGGCTCTGTTATCTGCATAGGTTGTGTGAGCTTAGTTTAGTGTACCACCATGTATTGTGTAGAAATGGCATGCTGTCGGCCTGGTGGGGCATGATTAATCGGGCATTGCCTCTTTTTGGAACAGCTATGGGCAAAACATTCAAACCAATATTTGGCATCCATGCTCTTTAGTTTAGTGTTCAAAAGGACAACTGCAAGAAATAGCTTTTTTCCCTAAGGTTTTTGTTTTGGGCTTTTGTCCAAGCATGGTAGCTTTCAAGTTAGCCATTTGACATTAAAGTGATCAACATCCTCTAGTTCTATGAATAAATCCCTAATACTTCTAGGAGATTTGTTCACAGGTATCAAGCAATTCAAAACATCTGATAATGAAATAACAGTTTTAATGTATTACAAAGTTTGTATAATGTAAATCTTTATGACAATAATGTAAACAAAGTGAAATAGTATCATAGGGTAAAACATTTATGGTAATTAAACCTGAAACAATTACCAAGACAGTGAAGAGCATAATCCAGCATGCTTAGTCTGTGCGGTAGCAGTCGCCAAAACAAATGTGGGTTCTCAATTGACTCTGTTCCCAATCCACTGTAATGAGAAGGTTTCATCTGTCTCCCAGAGAAAAAAAGGAGAGCAGTGATGACTGTCAATCTCTCATGTGTGGATAGGTGGAGAGAGGGAGGAAGAGAGACAGAGACAGAGAGGGAGAGCTATTGGGAGGGGGAGAGGCCAGGCACAGATTACACCACCAGTCACCAGAGCTTTAGGCACTTTCACTGATTCACACACAGAGAGAGAGAGAGAGAGAGAGAGAGAGAAAGAGGACTCATATTCTCTTTCCCCCACTGTGTGAGGGTCTCTGCTTTATTTATATGCTCATATTGAGTGGATTGCTGAGAACACTACAGTCTCCCCATAGAAGAAGTATAGGAAAACTATTATGTGTAGGTCTGCTTATAAACTGTATATTAACATTATTACATAATATTATAGTTATATGCTATTTAGCAGACGTTTTTACCCAAAGCGTCTTACAGTCATATGTGCATTATATTTTGTTTTTATATATGGGTGGCCCCAGCGGGAATCAAACTCGCAACCCTTGGCATTCTAAGCACCATGCTCCACCAACTGAGCCACATAGGACACAGCTTGTTGACCATATAAGGCCATTCATAATTTGTATACATGACTCCAGGTTATTGTAATAAATGTTTATGCAGTACATATACACGTATTTACTAATTTCTTATAATTACAAACTGAACAATCATAATAAAGGGGTAATTTTATAATAAAAGTATGTTTAATAGGAAATGTATTTGCTTGAGTATAACTAAATTACGTTATTGTAGATGGAACAGAATCAATATCATTTTTCAATAAACAAACATGACAGTAGTATTTGGGTTGAATTGGATAGAAGGTCTGGTACATGACTATGCCATCTAATCACTAGAGGTGTGGATAATGAATGCCCTTCATTACTGTGGAGGGCAAGGTAGACTCCAGTGTCCAGTCATGTCTTCAGAGGGAAATATGGAAAAAACGTAAGTGTTTGATGATCCGTTAAATGCACAGAGGAATACATTAATATGATAGTCAGTAGAGCAGAAAACCCCTCAAGTAAGGTTTGCTCATTAGTCATTTTTCCCTTTTCTTTTTTAAATGATTTAACAAAAGAAAGCGACTGTGACAGATGTATTGGTTGTGTCAAGAAATAATTATATGAATTTGAATCATTCCACTCATTCCATTAACAATTATATTCTCAAAAGCTATATCCTCAAAGGTCCTAAAATATAACATTTTCCCTACAAGTATGTGGTGTATCAACACTTTTACCATGTATTCACTTTCACATTTATAAGTGTACCATACACGCTCATTTTAACTTCGCTGTAACCTATGTATCACAGATTTTGTCAAACTACCCCTTTAATTGCATATACATGTATTCTGAAATAGTTTAATTTAATAATTGTATATTTGACATCGCTGCTTATACAGATATAAGTGAGACGCTAATAATAACATGAAGAGGTTTATGTTGGAACCGCGAACAGCCACACCCATAGGGCTCCTTTGACTTCAAAGACATACCATTTAGAAAGTGCAATGCCTCATACATACTTCCCTCTTGTAGGAGTCATTCTTCATTTCTTTCATTTCTTGCGGTGGTTTATTATCTTTCTTTTTTATTGTCATAACTGGTTCCTTTGGCTTTCATCATTATTCTCTCAGGTGGGTTGAACACCTGATTCTCACGCTAGACTATTGTTCTCTTGATTTAGCCACCTCAGCCATACAAACAGTACAGCCAAATTCATAGAGACACAGGGGCGTCAATGTCACGTCCCAGACATGAGCGCTACAGTACGGGCCTCCATGAAAGATTATTAGGGGAAAATTTGCCAGTCCTCCTATAGCGCCTCCCACCAGCCTCCTCTGGTAGTGAAGGCATTCATGTATTCATGTATGGGCTATCCTCCATTTCACTTCAGATCATATCTCCATCCCTTTGTCTTCAACTGCAAAAAGCTCCTGAACAATCATATAGTGGATAGCTATCTCAATTTATGTGATTATGGATGTCTCCTACAAGGCTACTTGTCCATGTCTTGCAAATAGATCTGAGGTCCAAGGCCTGGTCTTGGGAGGCAATTGATAATAAGTCTTTGCATTGGAAAGTGACTCAGTTACTACAGTAAGTTTGCACTTGCTTCGTTCCCCACATTTCCAGTACACTAAGCCTATTCACCGTATACTGTATAGTATACGTGCATACCAGTAGTATACGTGAATATCAGTACTCTAAGGGTTAGGGTTAGTCAGTGTCTGACTAATCTCACTGTGCAATTATTCATGACTAAATGCAGACCTTCATTTAGTAATGATGATTAATGAAAACACTGTATATACCTCTCATTCCATTCTTTATTTTCCATATTAAGATTGGCCACAACGGTCATGGAGTTGCCCCAGACGTTAAGGTAATTACACATATCGTACATTGTACAATAACAATACTGAAAGTCCTCCATTTTGTGGTCTTTATCTTTGTCTGAATGCCAGCTGTGTGGATAGAGATGTGATGTGGCAACCGTGTAAGGAACTGCCTACATCACAATACAGGTCAGGAGGACACGCTGAACACCTTGTGGGTGAAAAACTACAGTGCCTTCAGAAAGTATTCACACCCCTTTACTTTTTCCACATTTTGTTGTGTGACTGCCTGAATATAAAATTGATAAAATTGAGATTTGTGTCACTAATCTACACATAATACCCCATAATGTCAGAGTGGAATTGTGTTTTTAGACATTTTTACAAATTAATTAAAAAATGAATACCTGAAATGTCTTGAGTCAAAAAGTATTCAACCCCTTTGTTATGGCAAGCCTAAATATGATCAGGAGTAAACATTTGCTTAACAAATCACATAGTAAGTTGCATGGACTCACTCTGTGTGCAATAATAGTGGTTAACATGATTTTTGAATAACTACCCCATCTCTGTACCCCCCATATATAATTATCTGTAAGGTCCCTCAGTCAAGTAGTGAATTTCAAGCACAAAGACTGATTTTAAAACAATTACAGTTTATTGGCTGTGATAGGAGAAAGCTGAGGATGGATCAACAACATTTTAGTTACTCCACAATACTAACCTAAACGACAGAATGAAAAGAAAGAAGGCTGTACAGAATTTTAAAAAATCCAAAACATGCATCCTGTTTACAATAAGGCACTAAAGTAATACTGCAAAAAATGGGGCAAAGAAATTAACTTTTTGTCCTGTATACAAATTCTTATATTTGGGGCAAATCCAACAACACATCATTGGGTACCACTCTCCATATTTTCACGCATGGTGGTGGCTACATCATGGTATGGGTATGCTTGTCGTCGGCAAGGACTGGGGAGTTTTTCAGGATAAAAAGAAACGGAATGTCGCTAAGCATAGGCAAAATCCTAGAGGAAAACTTGGTTCAGTCTGCTTTCCAACAGACACTGAGAGACGAATTCACCTTTCAACAGGCCAAATTTACACTAGAGTTGCTTACCAAGACGACATTGAATGTTCCCGAGTGGCCCAATTACAGTTTTGACTTAAATCTGCTTGAAAATCTATGGCAAGACTTTAAATTGGCTGTCTAGCAATGATCAACATCCACATTTTTAAAAGAATAATGGAAAAATATTGCACAATCCAGGTGTGCAAAGCTCTTAAAGACTTACCCAAAAAGACTCACAGTTGTAATCGCTGCCAGACGGTGTTTCTATTAACTTGGGGGGTGAATACTTATCTAATAAAAATATATTAGTGTTTTAATTTTTGATATATATATATAATTTTATGTTACATTTTTCCTTCCACTTTGACAGAGTATTTTGTGTAGATTGTTGACCAAAAAAAGACAATTAAATCAATTTTAACCCCACTTTGTAATACAACAAAATGTGGAAAACGTCAAGGGGGGTGAATACTTTCTGAAGGCACTGTATGTGTTGAGATAGTTGTGTGGCAGTGATTGTGATTGTGAAGTAGTCAATTAATTATTGAACTTGGCAAGAGATCAATCGTTCCAGTGAGGTGATCCAATTTCAACACTGGCACCATATTGAGACACCTATGACAATATTAATCATTAGCACAACAGGAGGAATTATTCCCATATGTAATTAGCACACATTTTAATTTATTGAAAACTAGCACTTTCTAAACTTGCTTAATTATGTACTTAGACTTAATTATACTCTGTTTGCTTTTAGAGTCGGAGATGGAAAAACATATTTATTTTAGGAGATAAAAGTCCACCTGGAGAAGAGAGGTCTCTGCTGAGTTGTGTACCGTCTGGTAGGAATTTACTGGATTAGTTCAGTCACAAAATGTGAGATGAACCACATTGTCAATCACCCTGGGGGCAGAGGGAGAGAGGTAGACCTGTCAATCAAACTGGGTCTTCAATCGTCCCATTCACATAGCTCCTGGAATTTGCTTCTAATGGTGATGTCTCTGACATTTTAGCACAGGGGCCCCGAGAATTGAAAGAGAATACAGGTTCAGATGATCCTCTTTCTTTCCTCTGTCTCCAATTTATGTGCAATACCATGTCTTTGAAATAACTACACTGTTATCATTAAAGTATGCAAATAGGTGTTATGTTGTATGTTAAATTAAAATAAATACATATAATATTAAATGTAGATAATAAAGAGGTAGTAGGACAATTAGTAGAAGCCGTTATAGTATTATTCAAAAAATTGCCTGATTATTATGGTTTAAAACGAATAGTTACATATCGTTATATAAAAAATTAGAGTTTTGTGTCCAGGTTGAGAGTCATTCATGTTTTCCTGGGCCTAATTTAAAATCAGTCACTCCTTGCATACATTTTCAAAATTAACCCCCAAGGATCAATAAAAGTATGTTGCTTCATAAGAGCTACTCCCACAATGAATAAACTCCATCTAATGAGGTCCACAAAGAACATCTCAAAATTGTTAATCTGTTAAATTGAAAATGTGCTCCCTCGAAAGATGCTAGGGGATGAATAATAATGCTGCAGTTATTTTATATGTTTCTGCGTTTTCCTTCTTTTTTCTTCCTTTGTTTTGTATTCTGGGCAGCAGCACAGTTTGGAATAAGGTACACACAGTCATTGGTCTTTTGGATGGGTCGCTGACACCTCCTGCCCTACAGTCTATTTAGCTCCCATCCTGATCAGCATCTTTATAGTTTATCAGCCTTGGGGTTCAATTTTGGCTTGGATGCTTTTACAAATGAACGCAATCACTGGTGAGCTTTCGCATCCTGATTGCATTGAGGAAACAGAGCTGGGAAACTTTAGTGGATTACCATGCCACTTGAGGATGAAGCACAAACACACAAGCTAACCACAAAGGGCTGTCTGGGCTATTGGCACTCGGCGCTTGTACTCTGTCTTATTTCACTAAAATAATATAATTGTCTCACATCTTATTGCTTGTAAAGCCATCTTCTTTCTGCAGGCTATGTAGGTGATCAATGTACTATCTAACAGAATCAATCCTTTCAGGGGATACTGTTTGTTTCTGAAATGATCCTAGGCAGCAGGCCCAGGATATGATTTGGTGGTGCTTGTATTAGTTTAGTGAGTTGGGTCCTCGTGTTCACACTGAATAATATGGCACTTGTCCCATTTTTCATGTTTGGAGAAGCACTATAGTGTTCCAAGGGAATATACATTTATATACCCGCTTATGTACAGCATCACTCTCATTCCACTGGTGCATTATGGATACTATTTGTTTCTGGTCACACTTTTTGCCATGAAATTCGAGAATAACCATAGGCAGGGTAGTTGGGTTTAAATTTATTTATTTGGTTAAAATGTATCGATTTTTTTTAACATTTATAAAGGCTTAGTTCAGAAAAGTATAAATATTTAACACCATCTAAATGGAATGTTATTGTAACTTTCAAGCAAATACAATAGCAAACTGCAAAAGGCATCATTTATGAAGCAAATTTGCTCATATTTAAATGGCAATATTTATCTGTGATCTATGGGTGGGGGGGTGTCTATCATTATCAAACTAGAATGAATTAATTAATGTCACGTTGCCAATCCCAATCCCACAGTGCCATCCCATAATTCCACATCATCTAAACAATGATATCAAAAGTGAATTAGGGAGACCTCTGGGGTGGAATGGAGCAACTAATATGTGCCAAAAAACTATTAGAGCCTGCGACCATGGGAACAGGCTCTCAGGAGGCTAGGGTAGAATTGAAGAAGGAAGGAGATCAAGCCGAAGGGAGCTGGGTTTGGCAGGTCAGGTTTTTACCAATTTGCTCTGGAGAGCTCAGTGGCAAGCGCCCTGGTTAGCCCGTTGCTTCCCCATGTTCTGGGGGGAGAGAGAGCTCTGGTGCCCAGACCAGAGACTGACAATGGTCTTGAAGCAGTGCTCCTCTTGTGGACTCGAAAAGCAAAGCAATGCCAAAAGTATCTCCCAAATGAAAAGAGGATGATTGACTTAGGGGACATTTTGTTGTAATATGCCGTAACCTATAGGATACTAGCTAGGTAGGCCCTTAGCGATAGTAGTTCCTACCCTAATAAGTGTGGAGAATTTGTAAGGAAGTACCATAGCATATTGAGTTACATCTCTGTCCTGAAAAGATTTCTACCCTTTATGCTAATCTAGATATTCTCCTGTATTCATCCTTTACTTGTTTTGTGCTTTATTGAGTTAGAAGGAAACAGAAATGCCAAATTGTGCCTTGATATGATCATAAATTGATTTATCTATGCATTTCCATATTTCAGACTTTGCTTCAGTCCGTTGTTCCTTAGTTGTAGAGGTCTACCCTCGACCCTATAACTGAGAGGGAGGGGTTCCACCAGAAAGCGAGCCCAAATCAAAAACTTCTCAGTTTAGCTCGAGGGCACATGCTATATGCTTTATTCGGGGGGTCAGAGATGCATGCGTCTTTTTGCAATTAAACTGTCAAACTTATGACATCTGTAAATATCTCTCTCTCTTGCTCCATCTCAATCCCTCTTTTTTTTGTCTTTCGCCTGTGCAATCCCGGGCCTGACCACTATTTGGGTAGCACAGGAAGTGAAACTGTAACACAAAGTTCACTTGTAATTGGTTACGGTCACGATAACCAAACAGGAAGGAATCTGCAACTGATTAGAATTCTTCCTCCTGCAATAATAGTCCTAAAATTAATTACGTTAGGGGGTCTATTCCCACTATTGGTTTTCCTGTTTTGAAGCTGTTTTATAGAGGACAAATCCCCAGACAACAAAGCCCAGTTTTCAATTACAAGGGAGTCATACTGGGCCGTGTTGAGCACGTAGACACACATCCATCTCGTTCCAGACAGGGAGAGCCACTGCGCTCAGTCTCAGTCACACAGCAGACACAGACTGCTGAATAATCCTACCGTGACTCACTAGCTAGCTGCCCTGCCTGCCTGCCTGCACTCCCCCATTTTAATTTGTCTGTGGCATGCCAGTTAAAGTATTGTAGTATCTACTGGACAGTGGGCTGTATCTATGTGTATCTATGTGTATCTACTGGACAGTGGGCTGCTGTGTGTGTGCATGCATGCGTGCGTGCGTGTGTGGAAGTGTTTAACTATACTTGTTAGGACCATAAGTCCCCACAAGAATAGTAAACAAACAAAAATTTGACCAACTGGGGATATTTTGTTAGTCCCCAATAGGTCAAATGCTATTTCTAGGGGGTTTAGGGTTTAGGTTAGAATTAATGTTAGGGTTAGAATTAGGTTTAGGAGCTAGGGTTATGTTTAGGGTTAGGTTTTGGGGTTAAGGTTAGGGAAAATAGGATTTTGAATGGGACTGAATTGTGTGTCCCCACAAGGTTAGTTATACAAGACTGTGTGTGTGTGTGTGTGTGTGTGTGTGTGTGTGTGTGTGTGTGTGTGTGTGTGTGTGTGTTCTGACTGACTGACTGACTTAAGGTAATGTATGCGTAAAGGTAATGAGAAAAAGTTTAATGTTTGCAACTTGACAGAAGTCAATGCTTTAATATGTTAACCGTATAATTGTGGTGGAAGCACTGCTATTGAATAGGGGATAACATTTAATTTAACATTTAATTTGTGAGGGTATTTAAACATAAATTAGAATGACAGCAGTACAAATGTTGAAATATTGCGCCGTACAGCACGTTTCAAATAAAAAAGCCTTGAAGCTCAAAAACAGAGATTTCACATCATCTTCACAGAGCTGTGCATGTTCATGTTTTGATGTCCTATATTAAAATGTGTGGGTTACTTACATTACACCTACTTTCCTGGTCTTGGAACTAATCCGATTGATATGGAAATGGTTACTAGATTTATGACAGAGTTGAGAGAGAATTTCCAGGTTCTTCTTCTTTAAATGTGCTGAGAACCGAATTTTGGGTTTTGATGGTATTGGTTCTGGGATTACACAACCCCTTTAAGTTCCTAAAATGAGTCCCTTTTTTCAGTGAACAAAAGGCTCTACATGCTGGACACATTCTCCACAGTCCAGAAGCTAATTCAGAACAAATTCAGAAAATATTCAGAAGATTTTAGACAACACAAACAACAAAGCCTACAAAGAGAAAATAGTATTATTGTTACCATGCACGTTTTTGGGGGTGAATTGATTTACTGAGTTGGTTTTGATAAGACCACTTCTAGCTCAAATCAAGAATATGACAAATAGTTCTACTGAAACTGCCCTGCAGTATTTGACTTCACACAGCTAAGGTCAGTCTGCAGCGAATAGTTTTTATTATCAACTCACAGTTTGTAGTAATGAGATCCAAGACATACACTAAATGAGTGCTAATAAGTATAAAAAGTTAGCAAAAATCCCTTTTATTTTAGATAGTCAAAAAGCACTAATTGATTGACAGGGTAGAACAAATTGAGACATTAGTAATTCACAAAATAATGACATATTGACTTTGTGTAAAAATATAAAAATGAATGAACATACTAATAAACAAGAAAACTGTTCAGATGTAAACATTAACTCTGAATTAATACAGAAGTTAAATCATGATAGGGTTAGATCATTCTTATTGCTATTGTACTGTTATTCACAGTATATTATGCTACATGTGCTGTAATAAATGATGACATAAAATCTATAGTGTTGTACATAGTAAATGAGGGTTTGTAGTGAGATTCAGACAGCATGCCTAACATCAGCACAAAGTTATTTCATCATCTAAAACAAAACAAAATAATTTACTTAATCAATATACCACACAGTATAACTTCATTTTCTATATACTAAACAATATATTTTAAGCCAGTTTCAGCATTAAATTAGATAGCTTTGCATCATATTCCACTTCATAACGTTTATTAAAGAGATATTACTGTGAGTGGTGATCAGAGGTTCTAGAGTAAGATACAAAATACATTTAAGCAACATCAAAAAAGATTAAATGAGCCACACAAACTTCCTGCTCTTTACAAAGGCAAACCCTTATCTACCACAAATCGTCCATTTTATCTGAGACAGCATTTTAAATAATCACTTACCAATTCCTTACTTTACCTAAACAGCCATTTCAGCATGTGTTGTCTCTCATTGGAGTTGAAAATTGCGGAATGGCCTGGAAATTGGAAACATCTAGAATGCAGTCCTAGAGAAAGGAAATCAAAGTTAAATGAGATCATGCATGCCAAGAAAATTTTTCACCAAAGGGCAAAAAGAAAGGTGGAGATAACAGAGAGAAGAAACAACTTAATGTTGTGTTACTGTAATCTGTTATGAGTGTGTGTGTACAATGTAATAATAATAATCATTTGTGTAAAACTATTTCAATAATGACACTGCTTTGTCAATAGTTTTTTTGCATTAAGCAAGACTGTGTTTGTTTGTGGCATTGTAGTGTGTGTGTCTGAGGGCAGGTGGCGAAGGGCATTAAAAAAGTTAAATCGGTAATGAAGTGTCTTTGAAGTGGTGCACCTCAAACAATTAATCACAGGGCTCTGACTGTATTGAGTTCCAAAGAAGGAGATCTACCAAAATGAAGTTCACTTCAAAAGGTTGAACCTTACCCACCCAGCCATGGTATGATGATAGACAGGTAGAATACTGCTCCAGTATGACAACCCAAACACAAAATCTAATGCCAAGGGAATCTCCTCTCTGGTTTACATGGATTGTCACGAGTTACAAAGCCAGAACCCAGAAGCAGACCAGGACAAGGTAAGTTGAAACGAAGGTGAGTGTTTATTTACAAATTCAAGAGTGATGCTGAATAATCCAGGGAACAGAGCGGGCGGCGTTGGTTAGTTGTTGGGGGTGCAGTGGTTGATCCAATCATGGCTCGGCAGCCGCCGACCACCAGGCAGAGGTTGGATGAAGGTTCCGGACGAGTGACTGCAGATGGAACAAAACGGAGGTAAGTAAACAACAAACCAACAAGGTGCAAAACAACAAAACTAACGCTAGAAGCTCTAAGACTGATACTCTGGTAAACCTACTGTTCATGGCTAACGATCCGGCAGGGAATGGATGTTAGGCCAGAGCCTAAGAAGGGTGATGATCAGGACCAGGTGTGCAGATTGCTGATGGGATGCAGGTGCGGAAATCAAGAGAGCTCCCCGGAGCGTTCCAGAACCCTCGGGAAACTGGAGATCACGAGCAGAAACACTAGTCCACAGACAGGACCCGACTCAGACTGCCGGGATCGTTACAGTACCCCCCCTCCGACGAACGCCACCGGGCGGACTCCCCGGAGCGCCAGGATGGAGGCGGTAGAAGTCACGGATGAGGTCAGCGTCTAGGATCTGTCGCCGCGGAATCCAACTCCTCTCTTCAGGACCATACCCTCCCAGTCCACGAGATACTGGAAACCCCGGCCCCGCCGTCTGGAATCCATGATGCGTCGCACCGTGTAGGCAGGACCACCTCCGATCATCCGAGGAGGAGGAGGAGGAGGCGGAGGAGGCAACAGAGGACTGAGGAAGACAGGCTTGAGGCAGGAGACATGAAAGGTGGGATGGACTCTGAGCGTCCTCGGGAGTTTGAGTCGAACTGCCACCGGATTGATCACCTTCTCCACCACAAACGGACCAATGAACTTCGGTAACAACTTCCTAGACTCAGTCCGTAAAGGAAGATCCCGTGTGGCCAACCAGACCCTATCTCCGATGGTGTAGGTGGGAGCGGGATCCGGCGACGATTCGCCTGGAGCTGATACCGGTCCGAAACTCCTAAGGAGTGCCTTTCTGGCCCGATGCCAGGTCCGGTGGCAACGACGAATATGGGCCTGAACAGAAGGCACTGAGAGCTCCTTCTCCTGAGAAGGGAACAAGGGAGGTTGGTAGCCATACAGGCACTGGAAGGGAGACATCCCAGTGGCAGATGTAGGGAGAGTATTGTGGGCATACTCAACCCAAGGCAACTGAGAGACCCAGGAGGTGGGGTTGGAAGAGGCCAGGCAGCGTAGCGTGGATTCCATCTTCTGGTTGGCTCTCTCCGCCTGACCATTAGATTGGGGGGTGAAAACCAGATGTGAGACTGACTGTAGCTCCAATGGCCAAACAGAAGGACTTCCAGACAGCAGAGGTAAACTGAGGGCCACGGTCGGAAACGATATCACTGGGCAACCCGTGGACCCTGAAAACCTCCCTAACCAGGATCTCGGACGTCTCCGAGGCAGAGGGAAGCTTGGCAATTGGCACAAAGTGGGCGAACTTGCTGAATCTGTCCACGATAGTCAGAACGACCGTGTTCCCCTCAGAAGCGGGCAACCCAGTGACAAAGTCCAGGGCCAGATGCGACCATGGTCGCCGGGGAATAGGAAGGGGGTGAAGTAGTCCAGAGCTGGGCCGATTGGTACTCTTATTCTGCGCACACACTGGACAGGCAGCAACATAACCCCGAGTATCCTCGGCCATGGCAGGCCACCAAAAACGTCTGCGAAGAAACGCCATCGTCCGAGCCACGCCAGGGTGACAAGCCATCTTGCTGGCGTGGGACCATTTGAGGACCGCAGGACGAACCGACTCAGGCACAAACAACCGACCGGGTGGACCGTTACCGGGACCGGGCTGCGTCCGAAGAGCCGCCATCACCTCCTCCTCAATCTTCCACCTAACAGCTCCCACGACGCAGTTCCGGGGAGAATTGTCTCGGTCTTGGACCCCCTCTCCTCCGTCTTGGAGAACATCCGAGACAAGGCGTCCGCCTTGCCGTTCTTAGATCCAGGTCGGAACGTCAGGGAAAAATTGAATCGTCCGAAAAACAACGACCACCTGGCCTGGACGGGAGTTGAGACGTCTAGCCGATTGCACGTAAGCAAGATTCTTGTGGTCAGTCCAGACAATAAACGGCTGCTCCGCCCCCTCCAACCAGTGGCGCCACTCCTCCAAGGCAAGTTTCACCGCGAGAAGCTCCCCGGTTACCCACATCGTAATTCCTCTCCGCAGGCGAAAGGCGACGAGAGTAGTAGGCGCAGGGATGGAGTTTACTGTCCGTGGAGCATCGCTGCGACAGGATGGCGCCAACTCCCACATCAGACGCGTCCCACTTCAACGCACGAACTGACGGGCCGTGTCCGGTTGAGAGAGAATCGGTGCGTTGGTGAATCGCCTCTTCAAATCCAGAAACGCTCGATCCGCCTCCGGATTCCACTTGAAGCTCCTGATACTGGAAGTCAAGGCCGTTAACGGAGCGGCCACACGGCTGTAATCCCGGATGAATCTGCGGTAGAAATTCGCAAACCCCAAAAATCTCTGGAGCTGCAATCTCGCACTGGGCTGGGCCCATTCCAGAACCGCTCTAACCTTCTCCTGGTCCATCCTAATCTCTCCCCTGGAGATGATGTACCCGAGAAAGGATGTCGTGTGGGCGTGAAACTCGCACTTCTCGGCCTTCACGAACAGGCGATTCTCCAACAATCGCTGCAGAACCTGCCGGACATGCTGGACGTGGTCGGAAGGTTCCTTCGAGAAGATCAGAATGTCATCCAGGTAAACAAACACAAAGAGACCGATCATATCTCTCAGGACGCTGTTCACCATACTCTGGAATACCGCTGGAGCATTGGTCAGTCCAAATGGCATCACCTGATACTCGAGTGACCCATCGGTGTATTGAAACCCGTCAACCACTCGTCTCCCTCTCTGATCCGGACCATGTGATACGCATTGCGTAGGTCTAGCTTGGTGAACACCGTAGCACCCTGTAAGGAGTCGAAGGCAGAACTCATCAAGGGCAGGGGATACTTGTTCTTGACCGTGATGTCATTCAACCCCCGATAATCAATACACGGTCGAAGAGAGCCATCCTTCTTACCCACAAAGAAGAATCCTGCCCCCAGGGGTGATGACGAGGGACGAACGAGACCAGCAGCTAGGGACTCCTTGATGTAGGTCTCCAAAGCCTCACGTTCAGGGCGGGAGATACTGTATAACCTTCCCTTGGGGTAGACAGCTCCAGGGAACAGGTTGATGGCACAATCATATGGTCGGTGGGGAGGGGAGTGACAGAGCCTTCTGCTTACTGAACACTTCCCCAAATCGTGATATGTCTCGGGAACCAGGGACAAATCTGGGGGTTTAGCCTCAATCACCTGACTGGGAACCGAATGGGGACAGGCAGTCTTGAGACAGTTAGCATGACAATCAAGGCTCCAACTCGTTACCTTGCCCGTCACCCAATCGAACGTGGGATTGTGTTCCTTCAGCCAGGGGTATCCAAGGACCAGAGGAACATGGGAAGACGGGCAGAATGAAGAATGAAATCATCTCCGAATGATTCCCCGACAACAGCATCTTAACCGGTTCAGTCCTCATCGTGATACGTGCCAGACTACTGCAGTTCAGAGTGGTCGCCTAATGGCTTCCGGCAATTGCTCCTTGGAAAGCCCCAGCTGTTCCACCAACTCGGCATCAAGAAAGCTTCCATCGGCACCTGAATCGATCAAGCGTTAATCGCTAAGCTCTGATTCCTGTTCACAAGGGTAGCCGGAAACGGGGTCTGACAGAGGTACTGAGAGGTTGAAACTGGCTCGCTAAAAGTCCTCCCAACTTTAGCGAGCCGGGCAGTTTGACGACCGCCGGGAACAAGTGGAGATGTAATGTCCCGAGCTACCACAGTAGAGGCAGCAGTTGGTCTTACGTCTATGTTGACGCTCCTCCTTGGTTAACCCGTGCCGCCCCACTTGCATGGGTTCAGAATCGGGAGAGAGGACCTCTCCACTAATCCTTTGTGGTGGAGAATGATCGCCGTGTTCTGGTCCACCACCCGACCCGACTGGGAACTGAGAAGCTGATCGATTGGACGGACCCCATTGCTTCTCCCTCCTTCGCTCTCGGACTCGATTATCCACCCGAATAGACAAGGCTACCAAGCTGTCCAGGTCACTAGGCTCCGGATAGGAGATCAACTCATCCTTGAGCTGCTCCGACAGACCCTGGTAAAAGGCCGCTTGCAGAGACTCCTCATTCCACCCACTCTCCACAGCCAACGTCTTGAACTCGATCACGAAGTCGGCCACGCTGCGAGTTCCTTGGTGAAGCGAAAACAGGCGCCTAGCTGCGTCCCTCCCTCGGACGGAATGGTCGAAGAGCTTCCTCATCTCGGCCGTGAACCCCTGGTATGAAGCCATGCAGGGGTCTTGTCGTTCCCAAACGGCTGAAGCCCACTCCAGCGCTCGACCACGCAGCAACTCAATCACAAAGGCTATCCTAGCCTTGTCTGTGGCATAAGAGTAGGGCTGTAGATCGAACACTAACCCACACTGCATAAGGAAAGAACGGCATCTTCCCAGCTCCCCCTCATATTTATCCGGCGTCGGAACCTTGGGCTCACGGAAGGACACAGCTCCAGACGCGGCAGGCGAGATGGGTGAAACCGGTAGTGGATCCTCCACCGGAAACTTGCGCTGGTTCTGGACCTCCGTCAGACCGGTAGAAAGGTTCCGAACTGACAACGCTATCTCCTGTAGTGCCGTGCTATGTTGTCCCAACATCTTCTCCTGATGGGAAATGGCATGGCGAACAGAGTCCAGGTCCGCTGGGTTCATTGCTGGCCGGATCGTTCTGTCACGAGTTACAAAGCCAGAACCCAGAAGCAGACCAGGACAAGGTAAGTTGAAACGAAGGTGAGTGTTTATTTACAAATTCAAGAGTGATGCTGAATAATCCAGGGAACAGAGCGGGCGGCGTTGGTTAGTTGTTGGGGGTGCAGTGGTTGATCCAATCATGGCTCGGCAGCCGCCCGACCACCAGGCAGAGGTTGGATGAAGGTTCGGACGAGTGACTGCAGATGGAACAAAACGGAGGTAAGTAAACAACAAACCAACAAGGTGCAAAACAACAAAACTAACGCTAGAAGCTCTAAGACTGATACTCTGGTAAACCTACTGTTCATGGCTAACGATCCGGCAGGGAATGGATGTTAGGCCAGAGCCTAAGAAGGGTGATGATCAGGACCAGGTGTGCAGATTGCTGATGGGATGCAGGTGCGGAAATCAAGAGAGCTCCCCGGAGCGTTCCAGAACCCTCGGGAAACTGGAGATCACGAGCAGAAACACTAGTCCACAGACAGGACCCGACTCAGACTGCCGGGATCGTTACATGGATATTGTAAATTCTAGGCTTTACAGTATGTATGAATACATTTTCAGCAGAGGCCAGAGATTTTGCTGACATTTCATCTTATATGAATAGTTCAATGGCTTCCTTCTAGCTAGACATTATGAGGTTTCAAAATGACAGACAGGGGTGTCTGGCTTGTGTTGATTCAGTTTAACCCCGCGTTTACCCTCGCAGGTATTCTCGCCGGCGTACGTCTATTTGAAAGTCAAAAGAGAGTGATCAAGAGAATCATGACAGGCCAAAGTTTCCAGGACATAGGTGAGGATAGAGTACATGTGAAGAAATGCTGCAGCCAGCACACGTCAAGGCAGAAACATTCGCCCCCGGGTCAAGAGAGAGAAGACAGGCAGCAGGGAAACCAGGTTTCTCACATACACAGACGCTGATCCCCTGTCCCCCACTGTACTCCATCAGATAGGACTTGAAGGGAGGGAAGAAATGGAGCAGTGAAAGGTTATTAGGATACCCATTTCACTTGCACCATCCGGACATACATTGGGTTTCTTAATCTGAAACTAAAATATTTTAGAACCTAGATGTCATTATTTTTGTTATAAATATAGCTGTTCAGGAGGAAATTATTCATTTTTTAAAGAAGTTTTCTTTTGTGTTACAGAGAATTGGCCATTTTAGATTATGTCATGGGAGCAGAATAGGTGTGCCATCTTCTCCACTTAATCATCTAGAATGTCTTATCACCATGAAACACTTCAGAAAGAGTACCATTCCAGCAGCGATATTTCCTGCAAGCAAAAACCTGTTCAAAGACATTTTTCTTACCTCTTTTTTCCTCCTCATCAACTTACTGTCCTGGCATCAATTCAATTCGCAATGACTTTTACAATATCTTTTACTGGCTTTGTTGCAACCAAAATGTCCCGAGGCCAGTTGGGCAAATAATTATGTATAAAAAAATTATAAGCACGTTTAAAGTGAAAGTGTGGTTTAATTAAGTTGTACTGTAGCTATGCAGGCATTACAATCACAAAAGTTAAATGCAAGAGCTTACTGCGTAGCTACATTTTGACTTGGTTGAGTGAAATTGATTTATGTTTGTAAAGATTCAGAGGATTTCCTCTCGTTTTTATTGTCTTTAGCTGGATAAAATGAGTATAGCACCAAGTCCCTTTCAACTAGCAATTCTACCATGGCACCATAACTAACCCAAGTCCCCTCCCCTCCCTCTACTTCTGTCAACTACAACCTGTTACATCAGACTTAATCATTAGACTGCCAAGAAAATACAGGAAATATAATTGAATGTGTGAAGTGTCCTCGGAATAACCAAAACAACTTATCATTTGGATGTCCTTCTGTAGCCTGTGTTTTACAGTCAATTTGAAGTGAATTGAGAAAAAAGGCCTTTGTCACTTTGACTAAATCACTGTATTCCTGTCCATGTGTAGGGTTGACATCCCATTTCCTGTATGAAGTCATTTCCTTTCCTGGGGAGAGTTTCTGCATGAGCAGAATTCATCAGGTTTGAGGGGCGCTCGCCCAACAAAGTGATATAACATCATTTTGACTTAACTTTGAGTTTTCATTATTGCTATAATTTAGGGCGTTTTCACATATAGTCCTCTTTAAAAGAACCGATCTCAGTCCTCTTTCAAGTGAACTCTGGGGTAAAAAAAAGCTAAAGAACTCTTTGTACTCACACTGCCCTTGCCTTTGAATGAGGACTCAACTCTTTTGCCAGTTCACTTCACCTATTTTGTGGACTGAGTTGTCTTTGCATTCACATTGCTATGTTTAGAAAGGAACCAAGATCTTTTTCCAACATGCACTCTGGGTTTTTACAAAGTGCAGGACAAGCCATTTAATCATAATGTGTTATCGGACAGCTAGATATACCTACTTACATTTTGGAAGCTAATAGATTGCATTTAGTTAAAGTATGAGACATAATAATTGTAATCAGAATATACTATTAACATGTAAATGTGATTGGTAACAGAATAAATAATGCTGTTATTGAAAATTGTACACCTTTAAGAGCTAGAATAGATTTTGACCCTATGTTGTGATTCTCACCAAATATATTGTCTTCTCGCACTATTCAAACCCCACAATCAATAAACAGCTTATGAAGCTCTCTTAACCTATAGATCACATATTGCAAACAAATAATCTGAACTAAAAACTCCCCACATTTTGGAATTTCTGTGCAACCTTGACAATCGCTAATCAATATCCAAAAATAGCACTATTTTTTTTCCAGCGAACCTGCAAACCATAATCTTCTCTCTTTTGTGGCACCAATGTGACGGAATAATGGGAATATTGACAAGTGAACCTGGGAAGCTTTGCGTTCACATTCTCCTAAAAAAGGAAACCGGACCGTGGAATTCAAGCGAACCGAACTCAGACCACCTCTCGAGATGGTCTCAGTTCGGTTCGCTTCGGGGGCTCTTTTGAGGGGTCTGAGTTCCTTTGGAGTATTCACACTGCACAAAAGATTAAGCGAACCGCACTGAGTTCACAAAAAAAGTGTGAAAACACCATTAATCACATCCTAGCTGTGAAGAGAAACAGCGACTGTATGACAATAGCGACAGTTTTCACCAATATTGAAATAACAGTTTAATGATAGTGTACTAATAATAATAATAATTATTCATTACATTTATAAAGTGCTTTTCATTATAGAACAATCTCAATGTGCATAAAATTGAAATTAGTAATAGTAGGCCTATTGTTGTCTGTAGTTGTTGGCAGCAGCATTAGTAGTAGCTCTTGTTATGGGAACAGCAGTAATGACAAATGTGTTGCAAGTAGTTTAAATGGAATCTAAACTGCATTATACATTGTTTTGAATATACCTCCCTGATCTGCCTATCCCTAATGTACTATGGAGTGAGGGAGTAGAATTGCTTCCCTCTGAAACTCCACCATGCTGTGGAGAGAGGGGTTTAAAATACTGTCAGAGAAATGCAACATTTATGAATCCCCCTTACATCCCAGCTTGATTTATGTGAAATAATAATACACTATTTAATGCTTAAACATGGCTAGGAGCAATCTTTGCCTATCAAGATGGAGTAATGGCGCTGGAAGACAAATCACCTCCTAGACTTGTGATGCTTGTTTAAAAGGTGCTCAGCAGATATATTAAACTATATGTAATTGTACACTAACTCTGGGCTGTAGGCACGACGTGGCGAGCACAGGAGGCAGCCAGCCTGATGCAGATGGAGTAGGGTAATCAATTTGGCTCAAGCATCAGACGGAGAGGGAGGGAGAGAGAGAGAGAGAGAGAGAGAGAGAGAGAGAGAGAGAGAGAGGGCTGTCGGATGTCTCACGTTGTTGTCTTGTTTGGGATCTAGCCATCCATCCATTCATCCCTCCAATACTTGTTCTGTCTCAGAGATGAGACAATGAATAAAACTTTAGATAATACATCTATAGCAGTGGAGAGATTTCAGGATAGCAAATTAAATAGAAGTCATTTTAATAGAGAATGTGATATTATGGCAAACTATCTTTCCTTAACATTGCTCTTTATTACTACACCTTGGGTAAATGAAAACAGCTCTTGAGAAATCAGTTGTACTTGGATAGGTTACAGTAGCCTGCGTTTTGCAGAATAGGCTTTTTCTCAGAGTTAATCAGCCTTTCCCAGGACCGGGTTCAGACAGGGCTGGTCACGCTGTGTTGAATTTATGGCTCTCTGATTGCCTTGTTTAATTAAACTTAACAGCAAACTTACACTCCATTTCAACTCATCCTGATCTGATTAATCATCATCCACCTTTTACCACCAAATCTAGGTAAAGATAAACAAACACTGTAATTAAAATGGTAAATGAAGCCTCTATGTGGGCTGTGGGTGGTTCACAAGGGGTCTTACAAGAACTAAACGACAGGCGTTCCTGGATCCCTCCTTTTTACATCCCTTATCAGTTCTTCTCTTAAACCTGCCCTTGCCAAGACAAACAGGGGCCCTGAAATCTGGTGCATCACGTGCAATTACAGCCACAGTGAGCCACAGGTGTTGAATTCTTCTGGCAAGCCATAAAACATTATATGCATGATTTGTGCACTCAGCCAGGTCTGTAATTTCATTCTCTTCTTTCATTTTCTCCTTCCTGACCACACAATCCATTCTGCTGGTTTATGAGGTGGGGAAAGGAGAGACGCACACAGAGGCTTTCATGATGATTACATGCTTCCCTGTGCGATCAGATGGGGGTCCTGGCACCTGGAATGGGATGCCAGCTAAAAACTTTGCCCATGTGCCCACATGTGCCAGTCCTTTTCAAACTATTAAGTTAGATCCACACTAAAACGAGCCTGACGTCACACACAAAGTTTTGCCTGTTGCCACGGACGCGAGGACGCCCTCAGGGCAAACTAAATAAACTTTCTCTGCCACTTTAGTGGCGTTCCTAAATGTGCCAGGCTGAGTGATAATCCCTGGGACACAGTGTTGTTCATCACAGATGTGGGCCGCAGGTGGAGAGGGGATATGGGAGGCATCAGGGGCCAATTTGGGTGTGGGTAATAACATCCCAATATATAATAAATATATCATACGATATATAGTAAGTTATAAAATATATTTTTTAAATGTATTAGGGTTGGAATTCAGGTTAATTGCTAAAAACTAAAATTGTAATAGTTCATTCCATAACTATCATAACACATGAGAGCATCATGGTAAATTAAAAGCAAATGTAGGCTAAAATCAGAGTAGTGTGTGGAAGGCCTTTGTCAAAGAGCGCAAATGTTACATATCTCTAGGATTGTAAACATATCAGGCCTTGTATTATTCTATGTCCATGAGTGCACAATGTACAAAAATTGCACTAATCCCCAGTTTGATTCACGTTTCATATCTCTGACAATATTCAAAATAATTATAAAAATACATCTTGAAAGGTAATAGCTTCTCAAATCCATTAAGTAGTTAAAGGTTATGTGAAAAACAGTATTATTGCTCACAGCAAAACTCTTAATTAAATGACACTACATAATTTGTTTCCCAATCCTTTTACTTCATATGCATGGCTCAGGTTAAATGAATGCGCAATGAAACATGCATGTCATTTACCGACTTCTCTGAGAAGACAACAAACACATTGTTTTCTGTCTCTATGTATTAGAAAAAATTCGTATTTGCAGATTGGATAAGCAGACACCATTCCTAACAAATTGTTTGTTTAATTACTTTTATTTTCCTTCTCTTTTGGTCTGACATACAAAGAGGTATGCTTCCCCCTCCTGGTTGCACAGGAACAAGAAAACCAAAGCCTCTTTGCCTTCCTGTGTTCAAGTATGTAGTAGTTTACTAGGTTCTCTTCTCTCATTGGTTTACACACACACATACACACTTTCACACTCTTCACATACGCTGCTGCCACTCTGTTTATTATCTATCCTGATTGCCTAGTACCTACATGTACATATTACCTCAACTACCTCGTACCCCTGCACATTGATTCCGTACCGGTACTCCTTGTATATAGCCTCGTTATTGTTGTATATTGTGTTACTATTTTCAATTTGTATTTGCTAGTTTTCTTACTTTTTAACTCTGCATTGTTGGGAAAGGGCTCGTAAGTAAGCGTTTCACGGTGAAGTCTACACCTGTCATATTCGGCGCATGTGACAAATGAAATGTTATATTGTTAATACTGTATAACAACTGTGTATTCAATTGTATGTATTGAGGTAAAGCCTATATGGTAAGGAATTCATGTTACCAACCTGTTGCCTAAGGGGCATGGGAAGCAGTCCCAAGGTATTTCACATAAATCCAAAGAGACATGTTCAAATGGTTTAGCTCTCAGCAAGAAATATAATCAGTTAATAGGCTACCTTACATCAGCTGTCAAATTCAGATAATTGATATGCATTGCCTGGACTTGCTTTGGTCATACTGCAGTCAAAAAGCAACATTTCACTGTTCACGGTAATGCTAAGGGACTAAATGAAAATTGACAAAATTAGTATTTTTACTTCAATACATAGAAAGACAGTTGTGTTTGAAAGACATTTGTAATGGTGAATATCGGTTTTAGGTCTTACTCACAATACAATGCATTCCTTTTACCAAAACAGAACATGAGGTACATTCTGAGCCTCTGCAACAACACCAATATGGCCACACTTTTCCTAGGTCACTCGCAGAGGGACGGTGAAAAAAAGGAACAAAAATAAATGTGAGACCAGATCAAAGGAAATAACATGAGAGAGGATATGAGTGCTTTGAGAAGTAATATAGCGGAGATACCATCTGTTTTCCGTAGCATGCAAGAGGCTTCAGACAAGCCCAGGAAAGAGACAACAGAGAAGGCACTTTAGCCTGGGATAAAAGCAAACACAAATGGGTTATTAAGAAACCCTCAATGTTATATAGGATTGGGTGACATTATAGCGTTCCTCAATCCTTTTCGAAAGGTCCATTCCCCCGTTGTTAGCAAAATATAGGTTTTTGTATGATAAAATAAATGTAAGGATTATTTTTTATAAGATGAGCGCCAGTGTAATTTTCCTCTGGTATTTCCAATTTTGAAGTTGGCACTTTGGGATGAAGGATGTGTGTGCGTGTGTGTGTAAGGATGTATGTGTCATTTTTATATTTTTTCCAGGCAAGTGGGTTAGGGGGAGAAACAGAGGTCATCAGTGGAGGGTACTGTGAAAGACAGCTCTCAGACTGGACTGTGTCCATCCCTTCTACTAGGGTTAAAAATACATTTCTAAACACAATTTTTGAATACTGTAATACCACCCTCCCAGTGGATATTTAAGTTTCAGTCATCTTTGCAAGGCCACATTTGATTGCTCGAACTTTGCATTACAACAGTTTAGTCCAAAACGATTCAACGCCGAATGACTAAAACAATCATGTTCAATTTGTTCATACACTTAGTAGTCTTCACACAACCTGTCTCAGTTGAAAAGGAAATTAAGCTTCATGCTGTTTCTGCACTTTGTCTTTCAAATAAGAACATGCAACAAGAACATGCATAGGTCCTGGATCCATGCGAGCCTCCAAAGGATATAATGTCCTTTGTGATCCAACCTGCAAGGGGCCATATTTAATCCAGATTTGACTGGTTCAGACGTCATTTCATTCCCTTCATCTCTCTTTCTGGCCTTTATTTATCGCAAGTCCGTCCGGTGCTCTGGTGCAAAGCCATTACACGACTATGTACATTTTTTAACAATCAATAAATAATTATTTTATTATTTAAAAGGGTCTTATGGGGAGGAAATAGGTTTTATTACATAAATCCATCTTTTTTGATGAATGGTACACTTGATGGGAAAATAATGGGTACACTTGATAGGAAAAGAAAGTGGTCAGCCCCATGCAGACTACTGTGCATTGCTGAATACCTTGTTTTACAGCCAGGCTGTAAATATGACATTTGTATCTCTTTGGGACTGTCATTTGGAATGCAGAGTAACAGGTAGGGGACTCGTAAATTCAGAGACATGAATTAACCCCTTGCATTTAGCGTTTGGGCTCCTTCTAGGTCTAGGAGGTGACCTGTGAGTGATGGGGGGTAAGGGATGTGGCCGGATGTGGCCAGCCAAGCAGCGCCCAAGTTCCCATTCAAAATGAGTTATTAACAGAATTTTTGGAAAATTGTAGCCTGGCTATTTAGTGTCATAAAGCCCCGGCCATGGCGGCTGGAGGCCTCCTAGGGACAAAAGGCAATACCATTACAATCAAATCTGAGATGGAAGAGGGATTGAGCTGTCCACTCTGAATTTTTATATTGTCAAAGAGCTGGGAGGAAATAATGCCATCCTAGAGTGAATTAACCTCCTGTGTGGATGGAAAAGCCCATGTCATCTGCTGGGAGAGGGAGAGAATTGGACAGCTCAGAGAGGGAGAGAATTGGACAGCTTGGAAAGGGAGGAGGGATGGAGGGAGGGCGGAGGGATACAGTAAGGGCTGGGGGGAGGGGATGAGAGGGAAAGAGGGAATCATACCGTGAGCTGTAAAGGCCAAAGGCCCTATGGAGAGTCAACATCAAACACAGGACAGGATCGATCCTTCTCGGTCAGACAAGGGATATGTCAAAGTTTTGCCTCTCTGGTTTTGCTTCATTGTCATTGAATTTTTATTTAAAAAATTAACAGCACAAAGGGTACATTTAGTGAGCAAGAGTGCCATATAAAATCATACAATTCCTGTTCTATCTGGTCCTCTGTAGCTCAATTGGTAGAGCATGGCGCTTGTAACGCCAGGGTAGTGGGTTCGATCCCCGGGACCACCCATTCGTAAAAATGTATGCACACATGACTGTAAATCGCTTTGGATAAAAGCGTCTGCTAAATGGCATATTATTTTTATTAATAATGTCCAGTGAGCTCATATTTCACCATTTGCTGAATTGCAAAAAAAATATGAAAAGTAAACACAAAACAAGAAAGGATTATATGAATAGGCATCTTACCTCCCAGCTCCTTGAAAAGTAGACTGTCCGGAAGGACAGGTTCTGCTGTTTGCAGATTTTGTTTGCAGACACACAAGAAGTCCGGTGTGTACATTAAGTAATCCTATGTGTTTGATGAAATAAGAAGTTATAGACCCGCCAGCGCTGGACAAGGTAGGGTGTGAATAGATGTATAACACCAAACTTCTCAATTCAAACTATAATGCACGATGTGACGAATGAGAGAAATTACTTTTTCTGTTTTGCACTGACTGATTAGGCTAAAATACGAATGTAGCTAGGTGCATTTCACTTTTCACCTGACCTGGTGTTGTTCCCTCCACCAATGGGAAATGAGGTCATAGATCGAGACGAGTCACACTCAGCGGAAGTTGTTGGCTGCTGCCAGGAGACAGCAGCAGCGGTTCGCAAGTTAGCAAATGTGCTACAGGTCTTTTCGCCTCAAAATAATTACAATATCAATACAACAGCCGCACATTAACTTTATAAAATGGATCCGTCATGTCTGCAAACATGATAATAATCCGAATCGATTGAAGAACAACGCAGCATACACATTTCAAACCCGGAAGTTTTGTTCAGCTAGCATGCTAGCTTGTAGCAGCTAACCAGGTAGCTAGTTAGAAATTTCAGAAAAAAACGTTCTAGTTAAACATGTAAAGAAGTTAGCAAAATGTCATTTTTAATTGCAAAAAATAGCACTGTTACTAATAAGTCGAAGTCCGAATGTATGTCATATGTTGGTGTTTTTAAATGTTTTGTGGTCGTTTTAGGATTTGCCCAGGACACAACTCACTGCAGTCCTTAGTAGCTAGATAGATAGATTAGCTATCTAAGTAGCTAGCAATGAATTATTGTTGTATTCAATCAAATAGTTAGCTAGCTTAGTAGCGCTGTACATCTCAAGGAGTAAAATCCAGAAACGCCCACGAAAATCAGATCAACGATAATTGCACTGTTGCTGTCCTTGATTGTTACAGGTAAAATTCTCTAGCTTACTGTCTAGCTATGCCAGTTTTGAATTGGCCGATGTGTGTCAGTGGAAGATACCTGATACAGACAATACCGTGTTAGCTACTATGCATGCAAGTACACAGACTACTTTTCTTCCTCATCTTCCCACCCTCAGTATATAGCCTGTCACATCCTTTTGCAACATAAAGAAAAATTATTGAAACTACCTAATTCCTGTATTTGATCCCCAGCCCCCAGACACAATGAGTGCCAAATTCGGCCTGATGAACTACAACAACGCCCGGAAGCATCTGTCTATCTCCATCCCGTCATCCAGCGAGGCCATGATGTCTCCGCACATTAAGTCTGTGGAGGAGCTGAGAGTGCTAGGCATCAACCTGAGCAGCTTCAACACAGCTACCCAGTTCTGCATCTGCACAGCGGGCGTCTTCCTCTTTTACCTCATCTATGGCTACCTACAAGTAAGCAGGGGTGTATTTAGCCCTTGATCATGACTCTAAGTTCCATTAGATTACACATAAGAGTATTTGGATGAAGGCGTCTTCTGTAGGGGAGGGGTGTTAATGCATTGTTTGCAGTTTCAAATCAAATTTTATTTGTCACATACACATGTTTAGCAGATGTTATTGCGGGTGTAGTGAAATGCTTGTGCTTCTAGTTCCGACAGTGCAGTAATATCTAACAAGTAATATCTAACAATTTCACAACATATACCTAATACACACAAATCTAAGTAAGGAATGGAATTTAAGAATATATACATATATGGACAAGCAATGACAGAGCGGCATGGACTGAGATACAGTAGAATATTATAGAATACAGTATATACATATGAGATGAGTAGTGCAAGATATGTAAACATTATTAAAGTAACTAGTGTTCCATTTCTTAAAGTGCCCAGTGATTTCAGATAGGCAGCAGCAGCCTCTAATGTGCTAGTGATGGCTATTTAACAGTCTGATGGCCTTGAGATAGAAGCTGTTTTTCATTCTCTCAGTCCCAGCTTTGATGCACCTGTACTGACCTCGCCTTCTGGATGATAGCGGGGTGAACAGGCAGTAGCTCGGGTGGTTGATGTCCTTGATGATCTTTTTGGCCTTCCTGTGACATCGGGTTCTGTAGGTGTCCTGGAGGGTGGGTAGTTTGCCCCCGGTAATGCGTTCGGCAGACCGCACCACCCTCTGGAGAGCCCTGTGGTTGAGGGCGGTGCAGTTGCCGTACCAGGCGGTGATACAGCCCGACAGGATGCTCTCAATTGTGCATCTGGAAAAGTTTGTGAGGGTTTTAGGTGCCAAGCCTTTGTTGCGCCTTTGGGATGGTTTTGGAAGCATAAGGACCTTATATTTCATTAGCAAAAAAATTAAATTGATACACAACCTTGTTAGGGTTAGTGTTCCTACACATATCTCCATGTTACAGTGCTTGTTTACGGAAAACAGGCGGAAGACAAGAGGAGACCACCTGTGCTAATTAGCTATCTAGCATGAACTGAACACCTGTGTGTAAGCGTAACTCTGGAAGTGTAGCAGAAGTGTAGTTTCGTCGGATGGAGGCACTCATAGCTGTATGGATCTGTAACTGCTACAGTAAGTGTATCTTTTTTATTTGAAGGATTCTTTCTCGCTGATGCAAGATAAGGACCATATGTTTCGAAATCCATATCGCAAGAGATTATTATTGAAGTTTCTAAATGTTAAAACACAGCATTGGGATTGTAGTTCACATGAGGCAGTTGTGGGCGAAGCTAATGGCTGAGAACTGTAGAGAGAAGGCAGAATACCACCTAGAGTTTTCGAGAGCTAGGGTGTATTCACTAGGAACCAACATAAGTGAAAAGGGAGGGGCCTACCTGAATATATCCAATAGAAACAGTTGTGAAACATTTTACAACTCTTTTCAGCTGTTTACTTCGGTGTTCAGATATTAGGGCATTGGGTAGCTGCTTTTAGCAACGCTAGTATTTACACACTAGCGTTGCTGAAAAATAAAATAAAATTTCAACTTACTGTGTTGATTGTATGTAGGCTTGGTCCTTATGCAGGGGGGAATTTGAAAAAAAACAACAGCTAATGGAATGTATAATTTAACAGAATTTCCAAACGTGGGTCTACAATAGACGTGGGTCTACAATGTTCCTCAGTGCGGTCACCCACAAAAAAATACTATAGTGTATACTATGGTAGGAATACTATATTATTCACTTTAGTGTTTTTGCAGACTTTACTGTAGTATTCACTGTAGTGTTTTTAGTGAATACTGTAGTATTTACTGCAGTATACTGTAGTATTTATAGTTTACTATAGTATAAATACTGTAATAAAAAATAGTAGTATATACTATAGTAATTATAGTGTTATTGCAGACAAGTATACTGTACTATTTACAGTAGTGTTTTTGCAGACTGTAGTATACTTAAGCAATAATGCACGAGGGGGTGTGTTATATGGCCAATATACCACGGCTAAGGGCTGTTCTTATGCACGACGCAACACGGAGTGCCTGGATACAGCCTTTAGCCGTGGTATATTGACCATATACCACAAACCCCTTGAGGTGCCTTATTGCTATTATAAACTGGTTACAACGTAATTAGAGCAGTCAAAATAAATGTTTTGTCATACCCATGGTATACGGTCTGATATACCACGGCTGTCAGACAATCAGCATTCAGGGCTCGAACCACCCAGTTTATAATGTAGTATTTACTGTAGTGTTTTTGGGGACATTACTGTAGTATTTACTGATGTGTATTTGTTTTATTATCTTTGACATAGAAGTGGGGGGCTTTCTCCTTGAGGAGACCTACTGGAGAAATAATAAAAGAGCAAATGTTCCATAACCTGTACGTTGGTAGGACTGTGTTCTGAACGGAGAGTTCAGAGCTTCTGCTCTTTTCTATACCCATAGGGAACACAATATATGGTCTATACTTGGCATGTAGCCCTGTGTAGCTCAGTTGGTAGAGCATGGTGCTTGCAACGCCAGGGTTGTGGGTTCGTTTCCCACGGGGGGCCAGTATGAAAATGTATGCACTCACTAACTGTAAGTCGCTCTGGATAAGAGCGTCTGCTAAATGACTAAAATGTAGGTTTTTCACTTACTGGTGGCACAAATTGGGATATGGGTGAGGGGAATCGGCAGGGTATATGCAAATTAAATACTGTAGTATTTATAGTAAAATACTTCTGCTGACATTTCTGTAGTATGTACTAGTGTTTTTTTGTGGATAATACTGTAGTATTTACTATAGTATTCTACAGTATACTACAAAATGCTATACTACGTTCTACACATGATCGAGGGACACTGCAGTGTGTAGTATTTTACAGTACACTAGTGTTGCACGGTATACCGAAACTTCGGTACTTTTTAGATACAAAACGGTTCGGTACTATAATTTTTGTTACGTTCGGTACTTCTGTCTAATGTGTCTCACCTGATTCAGAGGACCAGGTCTGCCTATCAGTGCAGCCCCGTTATAGCCTGCTCCACGTACTCATTCATTGCTAGAGCTGTCTGGCTGCATTGTTAGCTCCCCACTCATGCTGCACAGAAGTTCACACACTTGAATAATGCAACACAGCATGTAGAAATGTTGAAACTGTTCATTAATGTTCGCAGAACAATGTCCATACAGGCAACAACAAAAAAATACAATGCAAGACGATACCGGTAGCTTCCAGCGTTAATTGTAGTCGAACTTTCCTTGCTAGCTTACAGCTGAAGCAACATCAATTCACTACCCTAGTACTTTGTTTGTGATAATATGCAAACCATAGCGCAAAATATGCTGATTTGAAAGCTGATTTATTGTCACAAAAAATGTTATTAATTCACATTGTTTCCCTCGCCACCAAAAACTCATTCACTTCGTCTCCCTCACCTCCCGTCTGGTTTCACTATATTCCATAGCCACAAAATCAGATTCCACAGCTACATTCTGCCTTGCAAATTACTACTTTCTTAAAGAGACAGCGCACACTTTTCTAAAAGAAGAGATTGCTTTTTCTATGCAAATGCTCTACAATAAAATAATATGTTCTCCTAGCAGTTGACAATAAAATAAGTCCTAAATTTAAGGGATTGTTTGTCATCTGTAGGGCCATGAAATGAGCTAAAACAAGCTCAATAACTCGATGCATGCACACACTCCTATTGAATAATATGCATTCACCTGTATTGTGAATAAACCTAGGCTACATCTTGATTTACCCAGTTTATCAACATAGATCAACCTTTTAAATAAATTATTACCATTATATTGTTTTGTATTTAGATTGGTAAAAAACACATTGAAATTGATTGTATGACTGTATAATTGATTCATTAATGCATATGTGGCTGTCTCCAAAAAATTGACATAAAATGTTTAAAATGTAATGATATTAAACTCAAAAGATGCCCAACGATTGGACTGAGCAGAAGCCAAGTTTATCTGTCTGGATCAAGTGCCATTCTGTGACTTTGGCTAATACACCTTTTTTTTTTTGTGGTATTGTTTTGGAATCGAGTATAGTGATGGTATCGAGTATTGTATCGAGTGATTAGTGTTGCACGGTATACCAGTACCACGGTAATATCACGGTACCTAGACGTCATGATACTTATGATACCAACATTTTAGAATACCGTAGTACCGTTTCATATGATACTGCTGACTTTTTCAGCCCTATCGATCCAAAGAACCTGCTGGCCCTGTTATAAAAATGTTAGAAAGTCGGTTTTGTTTATAAATTCAGTTGAATTTAAGCAACAGCCACTACGAGTCTCTTGTATGAGCAGGTCCAATAATATCCACTTCACTGTTATGGCATATCACCTGTGGCAGCTGTAATCAACCAGCTGCATCCCCTACCAGCCCTCACCTGCTTCTCTTGCGTCTATTACACCTTCAGACCCGGATGAGTCTTCTGTTGTTGTTAGATTTATACATTTGTTACATTGGAGCAGAGCGTAAAGCAGGCAGTGTTGATACATTGTATCATTTCATCGCCTGTTATAACAAAGAGCACAGATCAGTCTGAGTAGACTTTGCCAGTTCAATGTCATGCAGCCTCTGAGTGTCAGAGGGAAAATGGAGGACCGCTTCACGACAGGCATGCTTGCAGCTTTACAGCAAAGAAAACGGCTTATCTCTAGCCTAAACTGTAAAAAAACAAATATGACCCATATTACAGGAGATGCCTTTTTTTTCTTTCTATTGGGATTTACCCGCATTTTATATAATTTCACAAACCATTTAAACTAATCCCGGGTCGCTAATTATTAGTTTGTTAACAAACAGCGTTGTTCAGTCATGTTACCTAGCTAGCTAACATCCTGGTAACTTGACAGTAGGTTTAGGCAACTTTGATTGGCCCAGGAAGAAAGGAAAAGGGTCTGCTACTCATGAGAGGGAGAGTGTGTGTCTGTGTTAACTGAAGAGTAAAGAAGGTTTCATGCAGTGTTTTATCCTTACTGACACAATGACATGCAGATCATTATGCATGTGTATCACAGGAGGTTGGTGGCACCTTAATTGGGGAGGACGGGCTCGTGGTAATGGCTGGAGCGGAATCAGTGGAATGGTATCAAATACATGGTTTCTATCCGTTTGCACCGTTCCAGCCATCATTATGACCCATCGTCCCTTCAGCAGTCTCCACTGATGTATATTCCTTCCTCCCATTCCTCCGGCCAAATCACAGCTAGGCCTTTGCAAATATGAGCAAATCAGCTATTCTATGCAGTATTCTATTATACACTGAACCGTGTGAAGTTAAATTCAGTGTGTTGTATTGAGTAGCAGCGTGAATTTCAGTGACATTGTTTTTGGAGAACGTTTAGAAAATGTGAACAAGCGTCCGGGAGACGGAGCGAACAGGATGCTAGGCCACTGATTACTTTCCACCGTGGTATCGCGATACATTTTTACATTTACATTTTAGTCATTTAGCAGACACTCTTATCCAGAGCGACTTACAGTTAGTGAGTGCATACATTTTTCATACTGGCCCCCCATGGGATACTACTCGCTATGGCGATACTTGGCCTGGTATTGTATCGTTTGTCAAATGTTGGTATCGTGACCAGCCTAATTGTGATACTAAACCTGGTATCGGTATCGAAGTAAAAATTCTGGTATCGTGACAACACTACATTATACAACAGTTCACTACAGAATTCTATAGTAAGTACTGTAGTATTCTATAGTAAACTGTAGTATTTCAAGTTTCAAGTTATAATGTCACGTGCACAAGTACAGTGAAATGCCTTTCTCCAAACCCAACAATGCAGTAATCAATATGTTTTTTTATGTGGGCAGTTTCTCTCTGCTTACGTCATGTCAAAATAAAAGCACACATGCAGGGCTTTTATTTTGATATGAGGTAAGCAGAGAGGAAGTGGGTCTACAACAGAACCACGCTTGGAAAGTCTGTTTAATGTATGTTCTATTAGATGGTTTTTCTCAATTTCCCCCTGCATAAGAACCAACCCTACGGACAATCGGCAGAGTAAGTTGAAATTGAATTTTATTTAGCTTCCGGTGACTATTCCGTTTTTTTTGTAAGCTGATTCCTAGCAACGCTAGTGTAAATACTAGCGTTGCTAAAAGCAGCTAAGCATGGGGCTGCTGTAATGGTCGTTGCTGATGTGGGTGTAGCCGGATAGTATTTTTGAGTTTATGGCAAGACTACTGTATATGACAGTTTTACACGTTCTTCACAATCTGGCCTTAATTAATGGCTAAATGTCTTCTCTACCGTGTACAGGCAGAAGAGGATGGGCCACCCCTTTGAGCCAGGTTCCGCTCTAGATTTCTACTTTTTAGGGAGTTTTTCCTGGCCGCTGTGCTTTCGCTTCTGTTTTGCTTGCTCTTTGTGGTCTAGGCCTGGTTTCTGTAAAGCAATTTGTGACATCACAGATGTAAACAGCAGTTGTAAAAGGGCTTTATAAAAATACATTTGATTGATTGACTGACTGATTGATTCACCATACAATTGGTTATTGACACATGCTAAGCAGGGAAACTTTATCAGCAAGCCTCACTGAGGATACTGTGAAAAGCTACAGGAAAAGTACTGATTTACCTCACCACAGGTTTGAAAAGAGACTTATCAGACTTTATCTGTTGTTGTTTTCAGGAGCTAATATTTTCCGTGGAGGGTTTCAAGCCCTTCGGATGGTACCTCACCCTGGTACAGTTTGGGTTCTACTCCCTGTTTGGACTGGTGGAATTGCAGCTCACACAGGACAAACGGAGAAGGTAAACGAGGGAATGGAAGAGAATGGAATTCAATTAGGCCTCTACGCTTCAGCAAACAAAGAAAAGTAGGAGTGGTGTTCACCAACAAAGACGGGGATCCAAAAGTAGGGCTTACCCGAGAATAACCTCAACATACTGACTATTTCATGGTTAATGGCGTTGGAGCACTAATAAAAATATTGAGATTGACTAAATCATAGAATTATCAGTCTCTATCCCGTTAACTATTAATATTATGTTAATTGCTATGTGCCTTGTCACTTCAAACAATATAACCTGTGATCTACCACAAGACCTCTTGATATCAACAACACTTCATCTTGGGGTGTATTCATTATGCAGATTCTGTTGCAAAAAATTTCTTAAAGGGAAGCAAACGGGGAGGGACCTACCTACATTTGTCCAATAGAATCTCTTGTTTTGCTCTGTTTGCTTCAGTTTGGTTCTTAAACGGTTTCTGTATTCAGGTTTTTTTCTGGATCAAAAAGGGGCTTAGGTGGTGGACGTGGCAATGGGCACGGTCGCTGCGTGTACATTTTAGAGGCCCCCATCTTGCAGGGTTCATACGGTCATGAAAATCCTGGAAAAGTCATGGAATTTTAAAATGGTGTTTTCCAGGCCTGGAAGAGATTGAGAAAATGATCAAATCCGAAATGTCATGGAAATGAGTTTCTGTTTATGTAATTTATTTAGGGACAGTTGTAAAATATTTTATCAATTAAATATAAATCAACATTTCAGCCAGGATTCGAATGACACTAGCGCATCTGTGTTTGTGTGGATCACCTGCATAGTGTGTGACAATATGATAGAGAACAGATTAACTAGGTAGCCAAGTCAAAACATATCTTGTACCCTCTAATTATGTTTAGCTATTATTAGCATGTATTCATGTTTTCGTCATGTCCCAAAAAACTTGTGAGTAAGGCCATACAAAGTTGATTCACTTTTTAGAACGATTCATGTTATTAATTTAAATGAATATTTTTAAAGAAACGTATGATTCACTTTGCCATTGTATTAGTTGGGATTCGGTTCAATCGTGGTGAATCGAATTATGTGAATCAAAATAATAATTTCTGAATCGTGAACATTAATTTTAGGAAAATATATTAGATTTAGCCTTTCTTTTGGATTATGTGGCTTCAAACCTTGTTTTGAAGATACTTCCAGTTGATTTGGGCATCCAATGTATAGGACATTGCAACTTAATACATGCTAGTCAGCCTGCAAAGTAAACACTTCTAAGGTAGCTAAGATACATATGACTAAACTAGAAAAGGTACATTTCCTGAAAATGTGTGGGCTTGCTTCAGCTGAATAAAAAGATTTGTAGCCTACCATAGCCATTGGATCGTTGATATATTGAATTAGCGAATTATTTCAAAAGGCGTAAAATCTATTTGGTTACAATGTTTTACATCAAGGGTGGTCAACCATCCTCCAGGAGAGCTAATGGGTGTGCAGACTTTTATTCCAGTCCCCCTCTAACAAACCACATTTAGAAATGGACCTTGATAAACTGGCTCTGATGTGTTTGAGCAGGGCTTGATCAAAATCCTGCACACCCAGTAGCTCTCCAGACTGAGGGTTGACCACATGTGTTTTATACTGTTGCCTAACAGGTATTCTACTTTGTGGGGGGTTAAGTGCCTTGCTCAAAGACAGGAGATGATACATGGAATCAGAGAGCAGCCTCCCAGTGTCAATACCACATTACGCATACTTTTTTATACGTACATAGAGACGCCGCCAATTGTTGGTGATGGAAATTTGGTTAAAAGTAGTGGAGAAGTCATGGAAAAGTCATTAAACTCCATCTGTCAAAATGAAACCAATTTCATGAAGCTCCCGAGGAACAGTTATTGTGCTGACGTTGCTTCCAGAGGCAGTTTGGAACTCGGTAGTGAGTGTTGCAACCGAGGACAGACGATTTTTAAGCACTACGCGCTTCAGCACTCGGCGGTCCATTTCTGTAAGCTTGTGTGGCCTCCCACTTCGTGGCTGAGCCGTTGTTGCTCCTAGATGTTTCCACATCACAATAACAGCACTTACAGTTGACCGGGGAAGCTCTAGCAGGGCAGAAATTTGACGAACTGACTTGTTGGAAAGGTGGCATAATAATATAATATAATATGCCATTTAGCAGACGCTTTTATCCAAAGCGACTTACAGTCATGCGTGCATACATTTTTGTGTATGGGTGGTCCCGGGGATCGAACCCACTACCTTGGCGTTACAAGCGCCGTGCTCTACCAGCTGAGCTACAGAGGACCACATGTCATGTCACGATGAAAGTCACTGAGCTCTTCAGTAAGGCCATTCTCCTGCCAATGTTTGTCTATGGAGATTGCATGGCTGTGTGCTCAATTTTATACACCTGCCAGCAACGGTGTGGCTGAAATAGCCAAATCCACTCATTTGAAGGGGTGTCCACATACTTTTGTATATATAGTCTATTCAGCCATGGAGCTGAGATACATTTTTGCAGTTTTAAAGCTAATTTCCTGCAATTCTATGCATTTTCCCACAGCTAATGCTGTGTTCTTTTTCTCGAACATAATAACAAAATGAATACTGCTGAATTAATTGTTTTTCAAATGTTTTATTCTCCCTGACTGTCTAGCTTTTATTTTGGTGAATGTTAGTTCTCAAAGATGATCTTATAAAAAAATATATTGCTCCTTTATCTTTTCTACATACTTTATATCTGGTTTTAGTCATTTAAGTTTACACTGAAAGCATTTATTTGTATACACAGTTTTGATTGTTTGGAAAAAAACACCCCCCCAAGGATTTCAATGGCAGAAAAATCCCTGGTATTGCTAGTTGTCACCTTTTTGTATTTGTTTTTGTTGTCATCCCACAAGGCTTGCTAATTGCTCTTTTTCTCTTTGCAGAATACCAGGGAAGACGTACATGATCATAGCATTTCTAACGGTGGGGACCATGGGCCTATCAAACACCTCACTGGGTTACTTGAATTATCCTACACAGGTTATCTTCAAGTGCTGCAAACTCATTCCTGTCATGATAGGAGGGATATTCATTCAAGGTAAGTGGAAGTTGATCTTTGTATGAGAGCCGGTATTCGCGAAGAGTGAGAGTAGGAGTGTTGATATAGGATCAGTTTAGCCTTTTAGATCATAATTAATACGATTGTAGACGAAGGGGACCTGATCCTAGATAAGTAGTCCTAGTCTGAGAAGCTTTATGAATATGGGCCCTGATCAAGACGTGAAAATGCTGCCTAATAATGTTTGACTTTTGCATGAAGGTAGTAATGAACTAAACACATTACTTTTTTGGGGGGAAGGGGGTTAAGCCTAACTGTCAATCATAAGAGAGGCTCTTTAGAAACCTCCTGTGAGTGTCTTACCTCACACCCGTTATGCCCTTACTTCGAAACAATGACCACTTTTCAACTTTTATTTTGTAGTTCTGTCCATGCTTTGTTTTTGGGTTGTTTGCGAGTGTTGAATTTCAGCGTGAGGAGGCCTAGTTCTCAGTACTCTGCCTTTCATCTCAGAGACATTGTCTTCATAAAGGTTCCACATCTTAGCGATCAAACACTAGTTTTTTACCTTCCTCCCCCTCCCTGCATTGGCGATGTTGACCATGGGTCCCCCAGGGGGACTAGTTGGAAACGCTACTGCGTTCACTCAGGATGCCAGCGAGATCTGATGTGAACCCTTCAAAGGGGAGCAGAGAGGGAATGAAAGCACGCCAGACCGACCTGCTGCGTCACCTTGTCACCCCCAAGGCATCTATCGGCCTGTTTGGGAAGACTCCTCAGTCTCCTCTTGTTTTTTTGTTGCATTTTTACATGTCCAACACCAACCAACCTCAACCCTCTCCTCTCTCACCCTCTGTTCTCTTCTCTCCTGTTTGGATTTAATTGAGTTGAAGAGTCCAGTAGGAAGTTGGAGAGGAAGAAATCTCTCAGTACGGCTACACTTGTTCAAAGGGCCGTGTGCACCAGCCGACCTGCAGCCAGTGTCACGCAGGCCTCTCTCAACTCGCACTGATCTGAGGCAGAGCGGCGACTCGTCTGCCAAGTGACATTCTCTCCTCTCTTCTCCACCGCTCAGAAGTGCATCTATCTAGCCAGCGTATTTACATTTTCCACCTGACCCATAAGGAGGGGGGTAAATACACAAGCGGCTTCTAGCTCCACCTATTCTATCGTTTCCCTGTCTTGTCACAAAGGGAAATGCCCTCCGAATTGCCCAAAGTTTAGTTTGTCTTTTGTTTAGAAGGTTTTCGTGATCGGATGTCAGTCATGACGGGTGTTGGATCAATCGGAATCATAAGAAAAACGATTTAGACACTGAGATCCACTGACTGTATTCAACTTTCCATCCAAGTGAAACTTGTCAATCAAGTCTTCATTTTCTGGTAAATTGTTAGTCATCTGCTATGGAGGAATTCCCTGACTTTGTAGCCTAACTCCTCTGTTTTCTTCAGGGAAACGCTACAATCTGGCTGATGTATCTGCTGCTCTCTGTATGAGCCTGGGACTCATCTGGTTCACCCTAGCTGACAGTAAAGTCGCCCCCAACTTCAATGCAACCGGTAACATGTGAATCTGTTATCTATCTAGGTATTGGTATAGGAGCCTGTTGTTACAACACTGTTTAACTATGGATCATTCCTTTCACCATCCAAATCCTTTCACTGTGATTTTGTATTTGATACACAGCGAACCTTTTGTATTTGATACACGTATCAAACTAATCAGGATACTGACATTTATGAGCCTGGGGCAAATTAAGCCTAGTGGTTGTTACCTAGGCTGGGACTAAAGTATTTTTAAATGTGGAGTTTGAACTCCTAAAGAACTACAAATAATGCTTTATGTAAAGAGTTTGACCTTGTACCACATACAGTATGTACAAACATATAGGTTTTCCCACACTCCAAAAGTACAGGCACAGAAAAAAAATCATTTTTCAGCAATTCAGAATCCTCAATTGCTGTGCTGTTATTTTCCTTCCTTATAAATATGGTGGTTAACCTGGTTGTATCTGGTGTTTTAGGGGTCCTCCTCATCTCTCTGGCTCTGTGCGCCGACGCTGCCATTGGGAACGTGCAGGAGAAAGCCATGAAGCTCCATAACGGCTCCAACTCTGAAATGGTACTGACGACCCGCCTTAAAACCAACTTGTTATATTTATATTGCAAATTGTGTCAAATGTCCTGATTCACCTCAGAAATATGTCAGACTTATGTGTGTCATTTTGCTTGTGTTAAAGGTTTTGTATTCCTATTCCATCGGTTTCGTGTACATATTGACAGGCCTGTTGGGTGCAGGTGGATTGGGACCAGCAGTGGCTTTTTGCTCTCAGGTTAGTAGAACCCTCTCTTGTTATACACTGGGTGTTTAAAACATTAGGAACACCTTCCTAATATTGAGTTGCACCCCATTTTGCCCTCAATTCGTCGGGGCATGGACTCTACAAGGTGTCGAAAGCGTTCCACCGGGATGCTGGCCCTTGTTGCCTCCGATGCTTCCCACAGTTGTGTCAAGATGGCTGGATGTCCTTTGGGTGGTAGACCATTTTTGATACACACGGGAAACTGTTGAGCGTGAAAAACTCAGCAGCGTTGCAGTTCTTGACACAGTCAAACCGGTACGCCTGGCACCTACTACCATACCCTGTTCAAAAGCACTTAAATATTTTGCCTTGCCCATTCACCCTCTGAATGGCACACATACACAATCCATGTCTCAATTGTCCCAAGGCTTAAAAATATTTTTTTTACCTGTCTCCTCCCCTTCATCTACACTGATAACAAGTGACATCAATAAGGGATCATAGCTTTCACCTGGATTCACCCGGTCAGTCTATTTCATGGAAAGAGCAGATGTTCTTAAGGTTTTATACACTCAGTGTATTTCATTATAATAGATCAAACATAGACCGTTCTGTAGTTAGCATTTGTTTGATGCACTCTGTAGAAAACATATAAAGTGGGAAAAGATGGTGATATGACAATCTATTGAATCTTTATTTTTCTTTTAGCATCCGGTGACAACATACGGTTATGCATTCTTCTTCTCTCTCACGGGGTACTTTGGCATTTCATTTGTGCTGGCCTTGATCAAACTCTTTGGAGCCCTGGTCGCAGTCACAGGTGAGAAGACCATTTTGGTCTGGGCAAATGTTTTGCTTGCAGAACCACACAAAGTAACTCTCACTCTCTTTTTATGTCCAGAAGTGTTCAATTTAACAGTCCGTATAGTTTCCTATTACTAAAAGTCCATATTTTACTTTCAAAAAATTTAATTCAGAATATTATGAATATTTGGACCAATGGAAGCTTGAGTTAGAGAAGTTCTAAGTAACCATATGGCTCCACAGAAAGATTTCTACATTCTGAGTATCGATAACCTTACTAACACTCTACATTTTGACATCAGATTACTGAAATGAAGCCAGATCCGAGTGATCCTAATCTTATTTAGAAATTCTGGAAACCTCAAGATTCATTTTGAGATTAACTGCAAAACAAATGTCAAAGTAATCTCATCAACAAAGTTAAGATAAATCTCTTTCCTATATATCCATTAGATGTGACAGACTTTGGTTCAAGGTTGTGTGGTATTATGTTTCTCACTTTTCTATCTTCTGTTCATTTCAGTAACAACTGGACGTAAGGCTATGACAATTGTACTATCCTTTATGTTTTTCTCCAAGCCTTTTACTTTTCAGTAAGTCATGTTATCTTCAATCTCTCAAAGTTTACTGTAGCTCAATTTAGCCTACATACTTTCAAGGTACTGAAAACATTCTAACACGCCTCTCTGTTCCATTTCCTTTCAGGTACCTATGGGGTGGACTTTTAGTGCTGTTCGGCATCTTCCTGAATGTTTACAGCAAAAACAAAGACAAGATGAAGCTGCCATCTTTGGCGGACCTCAGGAATATGTTTTTGACCGGGAAGAAGGTCAGGCTGCTATCACAGAACGTGTAGTAAAAGGGACCTGTGGCGGGCGGGATAAACAAATGTTTTTCTAACGTTCCTATCTAACATGGACCTAATAACAGTGGGCTCCTAAAACATTCCAAAGCCACAGAGCTCCACAGAAACATCCCCAGGAGGAGAAAGTGGATACGGAGCACCTGCGTGACTCTGAAAGGGAAGCTGACTCCTTAGCTAACCCAAATAGCACAGTTTTGCACTGTAAGCTACTCTATGACTTTAGCCTGAGCAAGACGAAGGGGGACGAGACGGTTGAAAGAGAAGCTATTGACTTTTATTGAACTGATCATGTCCGAAATTGAATGTGTACCAAAAATATATATATCTTAAACAGCATATTTTCACCTGCATGTGCCAGAAGACAAAAAACAGATGTTTTACTCAATCACTGTCTGAGAAATGTGTCTTCTCATGGTTTCTTTGTAATTTATATCTGATTGTACAAAAGACCGCTCAACAGCACAGTGACATCTTGAAGTGTGGGGCGGGCTATGCTCGGAAGTGTATCAACGTGTCAACTGCCATATTTGCGAACCGTTTGTTTTGGGGAAATGGTAGCTCTTTTTACATTAAAAACAAAATGGGAAGTTTATCCAAAAGTTTTTTTTTCATGTGTTTTCATATATTACAGTGTAAGTAGCTAGCTTGCCAGAGCCGTCTCTTATCCATTGGCTACAGAGGGGGGAGTTGAACGGCTGCCAAGGAGCTTCTCAGATGTTTACCCATCAGATGGCCCCGGGCTTGTTTGATTAGTAATCCTAGAATAAGATAGCACTATAAAGAAAACAAACATTGTTCACAGGGCTTGGCTTTAGACCTAATTTGGTTGAGCGTATGTGTGTGTATGTGTCAGGGTGCCATTAGCTAGATTGGGTCCCTTCTATGAAATGGTGATGCTGCAACCAGCACCTGGGTTTTTATTGAGGATTGGGGTGGATAGTGATTACTTAATTTTATTACTCTCAATTATGATTTTGGGGGTTGATAATCCCATGCTACCTTTAGCAAATAATTACATTTACATTTTAGTCATTTAGCAGACGCTCTTATCCAGAGCGACTTACAGTTAGTGAGTGCATACATTTTCATACTGGTCCCCCGTGGGAAATAATCTGTTGATATTTTAGATCCAATTGTTTTAGGTGACAAAAATACATCCTGGCTTCTTCGGTAACTGCTATCCCCAAAGAAGAAGAAAAAATAGAAATATGTGTGTAACCTAGTGTGTTTGGATACATATGGTTTCCATAGAAGAAGACAACGCGGCTGTGCACAGGTTGTCATCTCCCAAGAGGTCTAGACCTGTCTAGCCCCATTCACTTAAGCTGGTACAGTTATGTCTGTTTTCCACAAAATACCCTTTGATGTGCCACCACTACTGTCTTGTGAACAAACGGCTCCACTCAGGGAAAAGCAGGAAGATCAAGACATTAGCTGTGTCCTCCCTGAAAGATAGACCTAGCCCTCCAAAGGTAGCAGGCTCACCAAGGCCCTAATAACTCTATCTGGCTTCCCTCATGTCTCTGTTTAATATTTCAGCATACTGTAACTGGATAGGGTATTAAAGGTGCCATTTGTAAGGTTGTGCCAATACAAATAGTTAATGTCCATTAAGTATCCGTAGTAGTCGGTTAATAAAAATGGTTTCAGGGGAGACGAGTCATTTTAGTTTGTAAATCATTTAAAGCAAAAACATTGCATATTTACCATCAAAGAGTTGGCCCTAATTTATTTATAATTAATTCTTTGAAATCGAGGGGCATGTTTCATTAGAATCAATTTTACAAATTCCACCTAACCATCTAATGTAGCATCCTTCAGTGATGCAGCTGGCTTATTGGCCGACATTTTAGAATAGCCATCAGCAGGCTAGGCATAAATTAGGGGAAAATGTTTTCAAAGTCTTTAGCTTTGTCCTTCATGATGTGTCTTGCTGGCACTCGTCCTCTGTAGCTTGGTGTGAAATTATAATATTTGCCAGCTCTGTAGGGGGCGGGATCGTGCTCTGTTAGTGGTCTAATGGAAGTGGAGATATTACAAGCTGACATCTAGGCAGGAAAGCAACACAGGGCAATTAGTAATTCGGTATTTCATAAAAGCTGGCAGCTTCTCAGCATTGACAAAGTGACAGACCCTCCTCAAGGGTCTAGTGGCTCCAAGCTACAATGGAACACTCACAGTACTGCTCATTTCGGTTAATCTCAGAGCGGCATGTCTTGCACAAACGTCTGCCACCCTCTACTGTATTTCCTTCAAAATACAAATCGATTGTAGAGATATATCATTCACTGTAGGTTGAGTGGTTGGTATTATGATGTTACGCCTTAGACCTCTGTTATAAACCGTTGGGATGCAGTAGCCTATAGTTCATTCCATGCTGCTGAGGGAGGGGGCAGTAGTAGTTCTTCCATCTCTCTGAAAGGTCATTATGGGATAGCAAACCCCAGCTGACCCACGGCAAACTACACCATTTGTCTTATAGCACCATGAGAACTCTAACAAAGGAGGCTAACCCGCAGTTTGAAATGCAACGTTTTATTCATCTATCAAATGTTGCATATTTCGACTTTGGTGTCCCTGTGCACTTTGTGTGAACAGATCCTATTTATCATAAGATCACATGGAGAGAGATTGTAAGCTCACAAAAAGTATTATTGTGTAATATACACCAATAACACCTTTAATCCAAATATAGGACCACCACTGGTAAGAAACAACCTCCCAGAGGTTTTCAAACCAACACATTCCTCTGAGTAACAACTCAATTAATGGACACAGCACAAGGAATACAGGGCTCTCTGTCTTTGTTATTGCCTCTCTTTTTCCCTCCTTTCTTTCTCTCTCACACTCACCTCCTCTCCCTCTCTTATTGTCACCTGTTTACCTGGGTTCAGTGACCTCTACGCGGTTCTGCTGGCCCCTCCTAATAAATAATGGGAGGTGTCTGAAGCTCATCACAACAGCAAATAGGGTTGTATATAATATATTGTCCTCTTCAAATTGCCACAGCGGGGTGATCTGGCAGCCTATTCATTACGGCTCTTAGTTCAGGCCAGGGGGAGCAGCCGTTTTCGTCCTTGGGCCTGGGTGGGTGTACTGGAATGCTGGCCTACCCAACCTGGTCTCAGAGCATTTCGTATTGTTCTGTAAGTAAATCCGAGACACTCCATTTAATATGCTATGTTACGTTTCGTATGGTACAGTTGAAGTTGGAAGTTTACATACACTTAGGTTGGAGTCATTAAAACTTGTTTTTCAACCACTCCACACATTTCTTGTTAACAAACTATAGTTTTGGCAAGTTGGTTAGGACATCTACTTTGTGCATGACATAAGTAATTTTTCCAACAATTGTTTACAGACAGATTATTTCACTATCACTGTATCACAATTCCAGTGGGTCAGAAGTTTACATACACTAAGTTGACCGTGCCTTTAAACAGCTTGGAAAATTCCAGAAAATGATGTCATGGCTTTAGAAGCTTCTGATAGGCTAATTGACATCATTTGAGTCAATTGGAGGTGTACCTGTTGATGTATTTCAAGGCCTACCTTCAAACTCAGTGCCTCTTTGCTTGACATCATGGAAAAATCTAAAGAAATCAGCCAAGACCTCAGGAAATAAATTGTAGACCTGGTTCATCCTTGGGAGCAATTTCCAAATGCCTGAAGGTACCACGTTCATTTGTACAAACAATAGTATGCAAGTATAAACACCATGTGACCACGCAGCCGTCATACCGCTCAGGAAGGAGACGCGTTCTGTCTCCTAGAGATGAACGTACTTTGGTGTGAAAAGTGCAAATAAATCCCAGAACAACAGCAAAGGACCTTGTGAAGATGCTGGAGGAAACAGGTACAAAAGTATCTATATCCACAGTAAAACGAGTCCTATATCCACATAACCTGAAAGGCCGCTCAGCAAGGAAGAAGCCACTGCTCCAAAACCGCCATAAAAAAGCCAGACTACGGTTTGCAACTGCACATGGGGACAAAGATCATACTTTTTGGAGAAATGTCCTCTGGTCTGATGAAACAAAAATAGAACTGTTTGGCCATAATGACCATCGTTATGTTTGGAGGAAAAAGGGGGAAGCTTGCAAGCCAAATAACACCATCCCAACCGTGAAGCACGGGGGTGGCAGCATCATGCTGTGGGGGTGCTTTGCTGCAGGAGGGACTGGTGCACTTCACAAAATAGATGGCATCATGACGAAGGAAAATAATGTGGATATATTGAAGCAACATCTCAAGACATCAGTCAGGAAGTTAAAGCTTGGTCGGAAATGGGTCTTCAAATGGAAAATGACCCCAAGCATACTTCCAAAGTTGTGGCAAAATGGCTTAAGGACAACAAAGTCAAGGTATTGGAGTAGCCATCACAAAGCCCTGACCTCAATCCTATAGAACATTTGTGGGCAAAACTGAAAAAGCGTGTGCGAGCAAGGAGGCCTACAAACCTGACCAGCTCTGTCAGGAGGAATGGGCCAAAATTCACCCAAGTTATTGTGGGAATATTGTGGAAGGCTACCCGAAACATTTTACCCAAGTTAAACAATTTAAAGGCAATGCTACCCAATACTAATTGAGTGTATGTAAACTTATGACCCACTGGGAATGTGATGAAAGAAATAAAAGCTTAAATAAATCATTCTCTCTACTATTATTCTGACATTTCACATTCTTAAAATAAAGTGGTGATCCTAATTGACCTAAGACAGGGAATTTTTACTAGGATTAAATGTCAGGAATTGTGAAAACTGAGTTTAAATGTATTTGGCTAAGGTGTATGTAAACTTCTGACTTCAACTGTATGTATTAATTGGTTGTCCATCCCCTATTTCGTACAATATTTAACGAATTTGCAAAACGTACTATATGTTACGAATTTGCAAAACGTATGATATGTTACGAATTCTAGCTAGGTGGCCAACGTTAACTAGCAGGCTAACATTAGCTAGGCTAGGGGTTAGGGTTAAGTTTAGGAATTAGGTTAAAGGGTTAGCTAAAAGGGTTGAGGTTAGGGTTAGCTAAAAGGGTAAAGGTTAGGGGCAGGGTTAGCTAACATGCTAAGTAGTTGCAAAGTAGCTAAAAAGTAGTTGAAAAGTTGCTCATTAAGTTGTCCGTGATGAGATTTGAACTCGAAACCTTTGGGTTGCTAGATGTTCGCGTTATAAGCCTACCCGTCCACCCCGACCAACCACCCTTCTTTCGTTTTTGCCTTAAGTAACCATCTATTTTATGTATCCGTAACATGTCATACTAAATGGAGTGTTTCGGATTTACGTACAGAATAATACAAAATGCTCTGAGACCAGGTTGGGCTACCACCAGCTAGTAGGCCTAAAGTGGGTCATAACATAAGCCCTCCCTTTGTCCCTCACACAGGTCTGGGGTTTAGTTGGTGGATGGCTTGGGAATGACCTCTGGAGACTGGAGAGGATAATCTTAAATTATTAAATGGAATGATAAGGACGCATATAGTAAATGAGACATAGTACTTCAGTTAGGTTGCCATTTGGGTAGGGTTAGAAAAGTAAACGCAGATTCTTTCAACAGAAGTGTCCTATCATGTTGAGGTGCAGTAAAACCTGAATCATGTTCATTAGGGCACACTGTATAATTTTTTTTTGCAGTAGAAAACAGAAACAAGCATTTCTTATAGGACAAGTTAAAATAGTCGACTACCTCCCTGTTTGATGTTTTCCGTTTGGTGCCTACTGAACACATTCCTTTCCTGACGTTGGGGCTTCCTCCAACATAGATCCAGTACTCTTCCCCACAGCAGCACCTCCCACCCAAACTCATTACCACCTTCCTGCCTACACGTGGAACACTCCTAATATGAAGGCCATCTGTTTAGCAGGGACATATTTTCGCAGCCCCGGGGCAGATGTTTAGCGTCCTCGCTGTAATTCCTGTAAGGATGCAAAATGTATCAGTGATTGCAGTCATAATTAGCAAGGTGGCTGGTAAAGTGATCTGGAGAAATGGGATGATCTAATTGTGGCGTCGTCTGTTCCTTGACAATAAAAAATCATGTCCCTGGCTTGGATGGCAGCCCTACTGTATGTTGTTAGGATTTGACTGTGCTGTCTGTGATTATATAGTTGTTTTAAAGTAGTGGTGAAAGCCTTGGCAAGGAAAGTAGGAATTCCTTTAAACAGCTGTCCCCTATTTACCCCACTGTTCCTGTAAATGGCGTCTAGTCTAGTGAGTCTGGAATGGTAAGCATGCTTGTGTGTTATACTATTTTTTTAAGCATTCATTTTCATAGACGTGGTGGGTATAGAACAGATAAATGTGTGTGTGTGTGTGTTGGACTGTAAGGGGGGGGGTGTATCCCGGTTGCCATGACTACCCCATGTATATTATTCAGATCATGATGTGTCAAAGTTATGTAAACTGCCCATCCTTGCATGAAAGTATGTGTGAGTGTGTATATCATTGTGTATGTGTGTGTGTGTGTATTGGTGTGTGTATGCTTGCACGCATGTATGTGTGTGTGTTACAATAATGCATGTGATGAATCTTCCGCTCCAGATTTACCCTGTCAGCAGCCAGCAACAACAAGGGAGAAATGAGGTCCACACACTTCATTCCTGTTAGGGACTTAACAGCTTGAGCGGGCCCAAATATTCTGCAGTCACTCATGAAGAAAAATTCTTAATAATAAATATCAAGCTAATAATGAATGGGCTGGTGGCTGCAGTTGTCTTGGGGGCATAATATCTAATTTCCTCCCAATGTTTCATATCCTTACTCCTGCATGTCGCAACAGTCCATCATTACACCCGATGCAGGTTTCTATCACCTTTATTTATTTTTCAAATCAATATATAAATCAGTGCCAAGCCCTGTTACAGATGAGTTCCAATAAATTACGAAAGGCGGACAAATACAGAATGTTAACCACTGCTCTTCTCTCTCTCTTTTGCATGGTGCTGCACCGTCAGGCAGTAGGCAGCCCCCTGGGTTACCAGTACAGTGAAGCCACATATTTAATTATATACTACTTAAATTATGCACACTGCATCTTTTAGCAGCCAGGGAGACAAAATGTGTTTTTGTTTAATACCTACCTATATACCATAAATAGGCCTACAATAGGAACCTGTAGATCTATGCTTTGACTGGTATGGACTTGGACCTAGCTATATAGGGACTAGGTGTTCCAGGAGCAGGTTCCTGTCTGGTCTGCATATGATGGACTTTTCAAAGCTGGAGCTCAGTGGAATGGAAGAATAGGGGGTCAAATGAGGAGAAAAGGAGGGAAATGGAGCATGGGGGTCCAACGACGTTGTAAAAACAGGGCTGACATGTTGAATCGTGGCGCAGCCTGGGAAGAGCGGGGTGGCGGGGGGGGTAGTCGTGGGCCAGTCGGCCCCAGAACAGACCTCTCGTATGAGGGGAGCGCTGTGTTGGCCTGATACCTGGGCACCTCCATCAGCAGGGAATATGCTGCCATCAGGGCCGATCACGTCAGAGGCCCACCTTGGCCCTGACACTCCATGACATGCATATGTGGCGAGGCAACGCAAAGGAACGCGCGGGTACACGACAGCCGGCTTGAGGGAAATTCCCACTGACAATGGTCAGGAGCAGGAACCCCTCAACCGCAAGGTACAGGGATAAGAGAAAGGGAAGGGAAATAAAAGATAGAAACATCTCTGGTGGTGGTGGTGGTGAAGGAGGAGAGGATGGGGGATGAGCGTGTGGCTGTCACACGAAGGAGGAGTACTGATGGTAAACAACAGGAATATGAGTACACAGCTGGCGTCTGCAGTGCACACTTCTTCCTGGGTGGAGAGATTTGCCTTGACACTGAATCGAAACAGGCAAGAACCCAAGCAAGGTCTTTAATTCATCTCTATGGAAGCCAGCTAGAGTACATAACACGATGTTGATTTAGAGACAAAACAACTAAATTGTACTCTTTCAAATCTATTTCCTCTTGCTCTATAATACATTTTTCACATCTTTTCCAAGTTTATGCTTTAACAGAATATGATTGTACAATGCGTCACTACACTACATGACTAAAAGTATGTGGACACCTGCTCGTCGAACATCTCATTCCAAAATCATGGCCATTAATATGGAGTTGGTCCCCACTTCGCTGCTATAACAGCCTCCACTCTTCTGGGAAGGCTTTCCACTAGATGTTGGAACATTGCTGTGGGGACTTGCTTCCATTCAGCCACAAGAGCATTAGTGAGGTCGGCCACTGATGTTGGGCGATTAGGCCTTGCTCGCAGTCTGCGTTCCAATTCATCCCAAAGGTGTTCGATGGGGTTGAGGTCAGGGCTCTTTGTAGGCCAGTCAAGTTCTTCCACACCGATCTCAACATTTTTGTATGGACTATTTCTGTATGGACCTCGCCTTGTGCACGGGGACATTGTCATGCTGAAACAGGAAAGGGCCTTCCCCAAACTGTTGCCACAAAGTTGGAAGCTCAGAATAATCTAGAAGGTCATTGTAAGCTGTAGCGTTAAGATTTCCCTTCACTGGAACTAAGGGGCCATTATTCCTCCTCCACCAAACTTCACTGTTGGCACTATGCATTCAGGCAGATAGCGTTCTCCTGGCATCAACCAAACCCTGATTCGCCTGTCGGACTTCCAGATGGCGAGCTTTACACCACTCCAGCCGACGCTTGGCATTGTGCATGGTGATCTTAGGCTTGTGTACGGCTGCTCGGTCATGGAAACCCATTTCTTGAAGCTCCCGTCGAACAGTTATTGTGCTGACCTTGCTTCCAGAGGCAGTTTGGAACTCGGTAGTGAGTGTTGCAACCAAGGACAGACGATGTTTAAGCGCTACGCGCTTCAGCACTCGGCGGTCCCGTTCTTTGAGCTTGTATGGCCTCCCACTTCGTGGCTGAGCCGTTGTTGCTCCTAGACGTTTCCACTTCACAATAACTGCACTTACAGTTGACCGGGGCAGCTCTAGCAGGACAGAAATGTGACAAACTGACTTGTTGGAAAGGTGACATCTTATGACGGTGCCACGTTGAAAGTCACTGAGCTCTTCAGTAAGGCCATTCTCCTGCCAATGTTTGTCTATGGAGATTGCATGGCAGTGTGCTTGATTTTATACATCTGTCAGCAACGGGTGTGGTTAAAATAGCCGAATCCACTAATTTGAAGGTGTCCACATACTTTTGAAATATAGTGTATATTGATGATGACAAAAGTAATGTGTGTTTAAGCATTACGACAAGATACTATTCACTATGACTGTTTATGAGCAATCACAATTTTTTATGCAACACCGAAAAGGGAAGTAATTTAAAAATACAAAAAGCTGAGCAGAAGGCTGTTGTTCTAATAAAAAATAATCCAGTTGTCGGCAGGGGCAAACGCAAAGCAATTTAACGCTTCAGTAGTGGTTGCCTATTAATTTGTGTAGAAGGAGAGGGGGATGCTGGGAGCACAGATTTGAGGGACAACATGGCTGTAGTGCCTGTGTTATGTATCACTTCGGAAGCAAGCAAACAGCACAGACACAGTCGCTTTTTTTATTTTTATTATGGGGCCCCGTTTCCCACCACAATGTCAGCGGTTGCATGCCAGAGAGGAGGTATATTATGGTGAATTGATTAAGTAGTTCAGAGATAGGAGCCCATATGTGCGGATGTCCTTGGGGTGTAACATCAATAATGGTAGCCCCAAGGCAGGTTTATTAGAAGACGTACTTCTTCTCCTCTGCATTCATTTGAAAATCAGTGTTTTTAGTAATTACGTACAAAATATCTGACCCTCCTCCCTCCCAAACAGAGCTAGCTACATATCTGGCAACGCAGGAAGGCATGGCCCCATCACTGGTTTCTCTGGAGCCCATCCAACAGCACTAAATCCAGTGGTATTTGGACGCGGACCAACGGCAATCCCAGGTGCCGCCCATGATGATGATGCACGCATGGCTGGGTTGCCTGTAGCTACGGGAGGCGGGGGGACCACTGCTCCAGGTTGTTTAGGGACAGGGCTCATAAGGAATCCTCCTGGTGGGGGTCTGTGACAGTAGCTGTGTTGGTACCGTAAGCCGGTTCCCCTAAGAGCACATGGTTTGGAAGATGGCCGTCCAACACTTCACCCACATCATTAAGCCTAACGCCCACACACCCCCTCAATCTGCCATGAAGCTCGTCACTGTCAAGGATCCCTTTGCACTTTGAGTAATACAGGGTTGGAATGTGGGATGTTGTGTATTATATTCATTTTATGGTTGCCCTTTGTTTTGCAGTCAGCTATTTACCTCGTATTTGCATAAAAATTATACGGTAGAATGATATGGTAATTACCTGCTAATCTCCCTCTGCTTTCTTGGTGATTCATTTGAAGCAGTGGTTACCAGTTGTGGTGCACTGAATTGCCAGGGAGTAGCCATTGTAACCACATAATAGATGAGTAAATATTAGATGAATAACTTGGGAAATAGGACTAAAATAAAGTGTAACCTATTTTACAATGAAAGAGCATAATCACATGTTGTGACTTTCCCCAAGCATAGTTAGTGGATTTGGTTGAACTTGGTTTCGACATTGTCATCCTGAAATGGACCATTGAAGCTAGCCAGGTGATACAGCATCAGCACCTGTGACCCAAGAGAAACAGCCAATGCACTGCACAGAGACAGTTCTGCCACTCTGTTAACTAACTATCCATCCAGCCTGTCTCATAGTTTGAGTGTGGTTTGTGTGATGAATTGTTTTCATTATCACAATGGCCATCATTACTTTCTACACATTATCATCAGGGGGACATTTCAGACAGTGCATTTCAGATGGTGAACTGATTTCATTGTTTCGGGGGGGGAAACTGCCCTATAGACATAATGTCTGTGTTTCCCTGCTATTAATTACTGGATCCCCAGCTAGTTGGCGGTACCACTTGTTTCTCCATGATGACAGAGGAATGGTAAAGGGTTGGAGAAAGGCTAGCCTCTGTAGCTGCAGGCCCTTGCACTAGCCAGCCACTGACTCTTTTTTATTAAATCATTTTATGGATAGATAAATCTGATTTTATGCAAGAAAAGTCTCCTGGGTTTCAATTAACTGGAGGTCACGTTACTGATCTATCCCAAAAAAATATAAGGTAGAGAAAGAAGGAGAGAAAGAAAGAGAGAGAGAAAGAAAGAGAGGATCTTTTAATTAATACAGTCTAATTAAACATTTGTGAAATGCATTAACGGTGCAGTATTTTTTGATGATTGCACTTGCCTAATTGTAAGGGAACCCTTCTCTAAAAACGTGTTTTGTGGTTACTGGTTAAATCATGAGCGTTTAACAATGCAAAAGAGAACCGCTCATGTTTTAACAGTGCAGTTTGTCATAATATAGTTGATGTTTCAAAGAAAATGTGTACTGGAATTTGATGTTTGAAAAACTGCTATGTCAAGGGATTCGTGATAGTAATGATTTAAAACTGTTAAATACTGTTAAAACCAGAGGCCAGACTCCTAAGAGAAACTTGAACGCAACTCAAACTTCAATCCCATCAGAAACCCATCTAGATAACAGCTTTCTAGCCTACTGTACGAGTAGAGATAGATTTGACTTTGAATAATAACACTCTATTTAATCATGGGCCACAAGGCATGACAGTTGGTACACCTGAGTTGTGTCACATAAAGAGTGTCAAGTACTGGAGGGGGGAATTCAAAACAGATTAAGGAGTGTTTGGTCAAAATGCACAGCATGAAATGTGGTTCCCCCACCATATTTGGTGCATACATTTCCCAGACAGACTCATTGTTATGCTTACCCACAGGGCAACTCTAATGTGAAGTTGATCTCAGGTTGAAGTCGCTCATACATTCTTCCCCATTATGACATTTATCTTATTCAGTTCCCCAATGCGCTGCAGTAGCTTCACTGCATTACCCTTCAATTCTGGATGAATACAATAATTCAGTGCAATTGAGCACAGACTATATGGTCACTGTGCTAGAACACTCTGGGGGAGCAGATATTCTTGGTATAGTCTTATGTGAACCAAGACACTGAGCTAACATAGCCTTGGAGGTAGGCACTACTGCAGCAGCGCACGCACACACACACACACACACACACACACACACACACACACACACACAGTGGTGATTAATTGGGCAGGTGGAGTGGTGTGAGCAATGTTGATTTCATTACCTTTCATTACCCTCTCCCCGCCCCTCAGTTAGAGAGATAGTTGACTGAGGGAGGGGGGATGCAGGAAGGCTGGAGGGATGAGAGGAGGGAGGGGGGATGCAGGAGGACGACCTTGGCTGCACCTCACTTTCCGAGTGCGACAATGTGACCCCCCTGCTTATCGAGGCAGCGATCAGTCGCTAATCTTTCACACCGCTTCCTAATCTCTCTCTCTCTCTCTCTCTCCTCCTCACCCCATCCCTCCCCTCCCTCTCTCTCCCTCTCTCTCTCTCTCTCTCTCTCTCTCTCTGTGTGGTGCCCTTCCCAAACGCTTCCCTCCCTCTCTCTATCCCTCCCCCCTGTCCCCCTCCTCCTTTTAAGGTTGTCATCTCTGGCTCCAAGGTGCTCTAAGTAGCGACGCAAGGCGAAGGCTAGCCGGGGCGAGCGAGCTCCACACACACACTAATTAGATCAGCCCTCTCTCTCTCTTCAATGGCATAATCATGTGCATCTGGGCCTCGCAATTACTTAATATGATATATTAACATATTCCTGGCAGGAGCGACAGGAGGAGGGCGCTGGTAGGAGACAAATTATCCAAATTAATTTCTAATTTAAAATCCTAGGCCTTTTATTATAAGCTGTGGGCGCCGCTCGCTAGCAGAGGAGAAGGAGGGGAGAAAGAAAGAAAGAAAGAAAGAAAGAAAGAAAGAAAGAAAGAAAGAAAGAAAGAAAGAAAGAAAGAAAGAAAGAAAGAAAGAAAGAAAGAAAGAAAGAAAGAAAGAAAGAAAGAAAGAAAGAAATAGGCGGAGGAGAAAGAAGTCAAGGATATTCAGGCTGGTTCCTGCCCACTAACCAAATGAATAAACAATGGGATAAAGACCCAGGAAGGAATTAACTGTACATGGCTGCATGGATGAATAGAATGGGGCTTCATTGGGGCATGTGGATGTTGAAGAAGAAAAGAGAAATGACACACTCCCAAGTCCGAGGCATATTTCTTCCTCATTTGCCCTAATTAGGTTTGTAAAAGTGTACAGGCAGGGTTTGGTTGAGAGGGAGAGGGCTCCCGAGTGCATCTCAGTGCTAGAGGCGTCACTACAGACCGTGGTTCGATTCCAGGCTGTATCACAACCGGCCGTGATTGGGAGTCCATAGGGCGGCGCACAATTGGCCCAGCGTCGTCCGGGTTAGGGTTTGGCCGGGGTAGGCCGTCATTGTAAATAATAATTTGTTCTTAACTGACTTGCCTAGTTAAATAAAGTTTTTTTAAAGAGCCGTGACTATAGGTCAAGCCGAGAGATGTTACTTATTGGCCTATTCCCTAAGGAGCCAATAGGTCTGTAGAGGGCATCCACCAAGAGTTGGCATCATGGAATGTAGGGCAATTATGGGCTTGTTGGACAGTGCTACAGTGCATACTCAGACTGTAACATCTTTAATATGTGACTGCAGTGGTCTTATTACTGTGCAATTATTCTGTAACAAGTATTGTAATTATGCGTTACTCAAACCTTAACCTTTGTTCAATATTAAGATAATATAAGATAAACCTATCATGACATGAAACCCAACAGCATTTATTTTACAGCTTTACAAACATGTACAATGTGGATCATGAAATAAATGGGAAATCCTATGTAGAGAGTGGCATTAATGATTGATTTTTCAATTCAACAAAGCATGCAATTGGATGTAGGCTCCTGCTGATTCTGAGGGTCCAGCATGAAGGGTTAAGGGAATTAATCTCAATGTAAACGTTTCCTCTCTTAAACAGTCTTTTTATCTGCTTTAATCTTAACCACTAAGAGATAATCAGGTAAATATCTAATTATCTTTGTGATTGATGAGCAATTTACAGATATTTAGTATTGAAAATTCAATACTTTTATCACAACATCAAAATTCATATTTATGAGAACATTGATTCAGATGTGGTATCACTCATAACACTTAAGTTTTGGTGCCTTGCCTGGTTCTTCCATCATTCAAAACTGTGCATAAGTTTAACTCATACACAACCACCTTACCCAACCCCAATATATACAGTCTGAGCTTTTAATAACCTATTTAACAACACAGCGGTGTCACCATGGCCCACGGCTCAGCTTAGGCTTAGCATGATTCAATAATAGCATAGCATCTCCTAGCATGGATAAGCACACATCCAAATGAACAGCCTCTCCCCACAACTCACTGTACTAGGCTATACTTTATATATGGACACACAGACTCCATTTTGGTTCACTTATTGGTTGTTTTTAATGGCTGCTTCAGTGGCATGGCTGCTCATTGCCGGCCTACAGTATGCAGGCTGTGGGAGAGAGGCAGCTAGGCTAGGCTGTGGTAATTAACAACAGAGGATGTGGCGTGGATGTGGCGTGCTCATTAGCGTGCCTATATACCCGGAGGTGCTGAGCACGGACAGCTAATGAGATCCATATTGTAACGAAGGGGACTGTGACCGCCCGGGGTTCTCTTCTCACTGCACAAATTGGGGTGTGCATCGAATGGTAAGGGGCGCTTGGAGAAATGTTAACCGCGCTGTGAACTAGGAGTAGAAGGGTAGTTGTCTGGTGTGTGTGTGTGTATGCCACAAGGAGTTCACAATTATTTTGTTAATACATCCCTAAAAGTTAATCTAAGCTAACACGTGGAATTGTTTTAAGATGGTCATACCATGGATCATTTTGCTATTTGATTTTGATTTGTAGGACCCCTGTAGGTATACAAAAATTTAATAAAACAATTATTTGATAAAATATTTTATTTGACCTTTACTGCACATAGAAACGTATTGAAAAACACATTCATAAATGGCAAAACAAACAATAAGGAATAAGGTTTTGAAGTGTCTGTCCTATATCTAGGAGATGTAAGAAAGCTCACAAGAAAAAAAGATTTGACACATATTTAACCCCTTTTTTTTGTTGGCACAAAACTGGTTCCATACTTCCATTCATTTTTCAAGCCAGTACCGGGTTACCTTCAGACGAGTCCCGTGACACTTGTGAGTGATGTAGAGAAAAACAGAGAACACTATGATGTTCTTGGGAGTCTACCCTTTCCATAATGGGGCCATATTAGTTTGTAGCCCAAACCATTCGGACGCTACACACAGAAGTTGGCATATCGGCGGTACCGACTTCAGACGAGTCCCGTGGGGGTTGTAGAGCAAAACGGAGAACACCATCGTGTTTGTGAGGGTCTCATCTTTCCATAGAGTGCTCATATTAGTTTGTAGCCATTCGGACTCTACAGACATTTTCGTGAGAAGACCGATTTTTGGGATGTCTCCTGGCGGGCGCGTCAATCGGTTTTTAAAAAGTATATGATTTATATTGTATCATGTTAACATACTGTGTGCAATGTGTGTGATCTGTAGTGATGTCTGTCATTTCATTGGCCTCTATATAAACAACCTTGCCCACTTGGGGAGACATCCTTTGGAAGGTTTGTTTTTCATATATTTACCTATATTTTTCTGCATAATTGTATGACAAGGTGAACAATAAACATTTTACTACACCTAACTATGAATGTCAAAGTCAATTTAGTGAAGCCACAAAGTAGGGAGTGATAGCCTGCCAAAAACAGTGGAAATTCAAGCCAAGTGGGTAACCTGGAGTATCTCTCAGTCTGTTTCTGGCAAGAATAGAAGGAGACTGTCCGCTTATCATCTCTGAGGTCACAGAGAAGCTGGATGCGGTGATAATTACTATGGTGGGCAAAAAAATAGTGAGATTTGGTGTGTGTGTGTGTGTGTTTGTGTGTGTGTGTGTGTGCATGTGTGTTTGAGAGAGAGAGAGAGAGAGAGAATGAGAGAGAGAGAGAGAGAGAGAGAGAGAGAGAGAGAGAGAGAGAGAGAGAGAGAGAGAGAGAGAGAGAGAGAGAGAGAGTGCTAGGGGACAGGCACAGAGGCACAGTGACAAAGCATATTGGCACTAAAAGGACAGACCATAGCCCTGACGCTGAGGTGCACCATATTAAAATAGCAGATGAATCCCTTCCACATCCACTAACAGACACACTTGATGCTACTAGCCACACTGGACTGATGTTTGCAGCTTTATTTACTCAGTTACTCAGTGTACCATGCATGTTCTGCTGGAGATAATATGAAGAAAGAAAAGTATATGAAGGGAGAAAATGAGAGATGAAGATGGAAAGGCACAGATATGAGAATAGGGAGTAACAGACAGACCAGAGAGGAGAGAAAAACTGAGAGAAAATGAGAGAGGGATGGCAATAGAAAGATTGATAGAGAGAGAGAGAGAGAGAGAGAGAGAGAGAGAGAGAGAGAGAGAGAGAGAGAGAGAGAGAGAGAGAGAGAGAGAGAGAGAGAGAGAGAGAGAGAGAGAGAGAGAGAGAGAGAGAGAGAGAGAGAGAGAGAGAGAGAGAGAGAGAGAGAGAGAGAGAGAGAGAAAAAAAACCAAGAGAGGGATATAGTAGGGAAGCTCAGCCAGTGACACAGGTAATATCATATTCATCACAGGCCTGGCACATATCTCATGATGGCTGGGAGAGTTTCCCCCGGGGGCTTGGGGAGAGGACAGGGTGGGGGAGAAAGGAGTGGAGAATAGTGGGAGACCTGTCACGCAGAGCCACACAGGTATATTGTGAGAATGATTTAATGCGATAATAACCTCCACTTCACCGGATAGATAATGTTTCATTGTGGCGCCTGATGGTTAATGAATGATACATTAGTAAACACTACTAAAACGTTATTAGAGACAGAGACAGGGAGGATGGAGTCTGCGGGAAGCTAACGAACAGGAGGGGCGAGGGTGGAAAAGATGAGTATGTGAATGTGTCCTTGCCCCCTTCTCTTCGACACCCCCAATTATTTTTCCTGCTCAGCAGTTGTGAATAAAATATGAAAAAAGTGGAGGACCTGAGGAGGTGGCGGTGATCCACCAGATCAAATGATATGTGTACAGCAAGGGCCCACATATTTACAAATTACATACAAAGTGACTTTATATGAGGTGGGAGTCTGGAAGATATCCCTTCCGGAAATCCTAGGTGAACAGTGGCAAGTACTCACTAAACAAATATGCACTGTCACAGCCAAAACCAAGTAGCTTAAGCTGGCCTGATGTATCAGATGCTGTCATACTTTGAAGTGTTGGGGACAATATGAAAACAATATACAGAAATACAACTGAAGTCATTAAAATAGTCATAGTTTTATTTATATATAGACTGATGTTTCAAAATGCTATTGTTTTATATTGAAGTTGTCAACTCCACTGTATTTTTATCACTGTATTCATCATCATTATGGTGATGCAATTGACCCTGTGCTGGGCACTCATCCAGCTCGAAGGACTATGAAAAAGACCGTCACCTCACACATTTTATTGCCAGGCTCAGAACACACAATCTCTAAGCACCTGAATTCGGTAGGCTATGTCACTAAACATGACAACTTTTCAACGGTAGGCTGGATAATGTGAAAGTGCACGCAAGGTCAAGCCTGAATTAAAAATGTCTCTCTTGTTTCCTCTCTATTTCTCTCTCTCTGATTCATTCTCTCTCTCTCTCTCTCTCTCTCTCTCTCTCTCTCTCTCTCTCTCTCTCTCTCTCTCTCTCTCAGACACACACACACACGTGCGCGCGCACACACCCTGGCAAGCAACAAGGTCAACAAAGGCAAGGTTTACTGTCAGCAAGGGTAACACTAAAGTAATGTACAGCAACAATGCTGCTAAATAGCACCACAGCAGTCAGAGGGGACGGAGCTAGAGGAAGTGCTAACTCACCTATTTCTAACTGAGGAGGTGTTATTGGCAAAGATAGAGGGACAGGCAAGGACGTCCAAACAGGCCAGACCTATCTTTGAATCAGTCAGGGACATTAGAAACAACAAGGACAGAGCAGAGGTAATTTGCATTAGAGCACTTCCCAAATAACTAACTATTTAGCAGGAAAGTTGTTGGTTCATACTCAGACATAGAGGAAGTTTTTGATTGCACCTCTGTCCCACATGTGTAACACAATAACAGAAATACTATTTCTTTAAAAATGATTAGTTAAATTCAATAGTTACCAACAATATAATGTTTTGTACACACTTAACGTTACAATGTGACACCTGATTATAGCGCCAGCCACTTAGGAGTCAAATTAAGTTCATGGGGAAATTAGCATGTTAGCCACGCAGGACTGCATTCCTTCATTTATATGACTCTTTTTATGGCCCAGTCAAATCCGACTAGCTAATCAAGCCATATTACAATAGTTCTCTATGGCTTGTATTTGATTGGCTTCAATTTACATAATGGAGCAACGCGGAAATGTGTCCCCCTCCACCCATTTCCATTCCTTTTCTCAGGAGATTAGATTAGTTTATGGATTTGAAACATGTGCATGCGGTTGATTTTATTTATTTATTTATTGGTCTAATGCACTCGGCAACAAGCGAGTCGGTCTATGCCAATTATGAGCTGAAAATGCACCTGGCCAGGACAATGCATAGTGTCAGAATCCAATTTGTGTTGGGGAATGAGAAAACGATTTATCTCTCGCCACGACGTCTCTGAACGCTACACACACCAATAAAAAAAGGTGTCTGTGGCAGCCACTGTGGTTCCCCATATCATAACGGGGAAAACAAAATAAATTATTTCTTAAAGAAAAATACTTACAACATGCAAATAGCAAGTGTTGAGAATTGCGGATAGATAATTGTGTACCTTTAGTTTTCATGCATATTTGTGTCAGCCAAATGTAAAAAAATATATATATATAATAAAGTATGTTTTTATTATTATTATTTGAGATTCCAATTGGCTATGGATGAGTAATTTCACTATGTTGCCGTGGCGATATAAAAAGCTGGTGCTGTGGTCTTCTTCTATGCTGTGAAGAGAGATACGGTAGCTGGGATCAAAAGGACATTATGTCCTTAATGGCAAGTTCCCTCTATTTGGTATTTGGTCTCTATCAATGTGCTGAGAGTCTGTCATTTGGTGGCAGAATGAGCCGGGCTAAAGAGATAATATTTCAATAACATACTGGCCTGATCATAAAGTAACTCAATGGAAATGTGTAACAGCCCGAGGCACCCCAGCAGGACAGTCAGCAGTCAAATGATTTCACATTCCCTTTTCTCCTTGGCTGCCTGCATGCACACGCTGCCATTTCCCAAAGAGCACCGATGACAGACACACACACATATTTAAACAATACACTCCCACACATTAACCTACATGGAAATGTATACAAACTGTACAGTTTTTTAATATAGTATCTAGGAGAGGAAGATTACTTTTCATGGTTAGAACAGTAAGAAATATGAAAATAAGGCAAAATATGTAATTGTCTGGAACCCCCAGGTGACAGTGAATAAGATGTATTGACAGTACTGAGGGCCAATGCATTCAGATCAGTTCAGGACACCTCAGTCAAAGATAATATAGTGCTCTCTAAGGGATGCCTATCCACCAACACACCATAAATTACCTTACCCTCTCAATTCAATTCAATTCAGTAGACTTTATTGACATGGCAAGTTAAATTACTTACATTGTCAAAGTATACATATAACAACAAAATGGTGGGACCAACAGCAATAAGGCATCAATAATAATGGTAGTAGTAGTAGTGGAAATGTGATTACCTTACCCTCTCTCTCCCTTTCATCCCCATCAAGGGGAAACCCTTAGTTCGGATACAATATATAATCAAGTTGCTTCTCCTGATAAGCAAAACAGGTCAGCAATAACTGAAGCACAGAGACAGGCATCAATGGAATGAACAAGTTAATGAGGCTGGAGATCCAGTCAGTGGAGGCCGGGTGTTTGAAGCATCCATCCTTCCAGATGTCACACCCACCACTCTAACAGGGATAGCTACACCTCTCATGTAGCTAGCTCCTTTCCTTTGGTCTTTCCCTTCTTTTTATGAACCAGCCTGAAAGTCAAGGCGTTGGGGATATTAAAACAGGGGAAAGTAGAAGATCAAAATTGCACTCTGGTGTTGGTAGCGGAGCTGTGGGCGCCAAGCCTCTGATGCCACGTGAAGGAGCCATGCCGCAAGGGTATCTGTGAGCCTCGTCCAGGTATAGCTAGCTAGCTCCCCCGTTTTTTAATGACGCCATTTGCCTAATGTCTACCTGTGGTTGTCAATCAGACATTATCCCAACTTATTTTCTCTCCCCCAAACTAGACCAAAGCCCTTGCCTGAAACATCGCTGTGCCTCCTGTTTACCTCTTTCCACCCCATTAATTGGGCGGGAGACACCACTTTAATATGAGACCAGGAACAGGAAGAAACAACAACAAAAACATGAGTGGAGATGATGGGCATGTCTTTTCATCCTTAACCCCCATTGCCGTTCTGCTGATCTGGACAGTTCCAGGGGGAGAAAGAGGAACTCCTTTAACCCTCTTGTACTCCTACCTCTCTTCTCTCTCTCGCTCTCTCTCTACCTCTCTATCTCTCTTGCTCTACCTCTAGCTCTCTCTCCCTCTACCTCTCTCTCCCTCTACCTCTCTCTCTCTCTACCTCTCTCTCTCTCTCTCTCTCTCTCTCTCTCTCTCTCTCTCTCTCTCTCTCTCTCTCTCTCTCTCTCTCTCTCTCTCTCTCTCTCTCTCTCTCTCTCTCTCTCTACCTCTATCTCTCTCTCCCTCTATCTCTCTTGCGCTACCTCTATCTCTCTTTCCCTCTACCTCTCTCTCGCTCTCTCTACCTCTCTTTCTCTCTACCTCTCTATCTCTCTCGCTGTCTCAAAGGTGACTAACCAGACACGTCCTTTGTTACTTTTTTACCTGACGCAATTCTGAAACACTGCACAGACTAGCCTTTTTTTTTGTTGTTTAAAGGAGATGATAATTACACATTGTGAGCTGTGTCACCATGTCTGTCTGTCTGTCTGTCTGTCTGTCTGTCTGAGTTTAGGAGTGCAGGCAGGTGCGAGGCACTCAGACAGACACATGTCCAGATATTGCCATGTTAGCAGTTTTCTTTGTCTTTTGTTTGTCTGGGCCATGTCATTGTTTATGTCAATCCAACATTTTAGCTGAGAAGCCTTTTTGTACCATTAACTGCCTCGTGCTGTAACAACACAGTCGGCCTGTATATCAAGACATATGGAACCAGCCTTGGTAATTATGACTATGTAGATGTCTAGTGGTAATTTGATTGACAGGGGTGGAGTGGTTTCCTTGAGCTGTTTCAGGCTTTGGCATTAATCCTCTTTCCATGATAAAGAGCCCAAGTGTTATAGAGAGAGGAATGCCAGGTGGGCCTGCTCACCTCAAACCAGGTGTGTGTGTGTGTGTGTGTGTGTGTGTGTGTGTGTGTGTGTGTGTGTGTGTGTGTGTGTGTGTGTGTGTGTGTGTGTGTGTGTGTGTGTGTGTGCGTGCGTGTATGTTCTTGTGTGTGGCTAAGGAAAACAATCACCAGCATACCTGATTATTAGGAGAGGAGGGCATCATGCACCAGACCCTGATCTCTGGGGAGACTAAGTCAGACCCTCTCCCACCCCCAATACCCCCCCCACCACACACACACACACACACACCCTCGTCTCCACCACGTGTATCCCAACAGAGGCTTTATGACAGGCTGCGGCGACATGGAGCCCACCGGATGAATTGTTTCATGGCCCCGGGCAGTCCAGGGGAAAGAGGAGCCGTAAATAGGATTTAAGTTTAAATGGAGTAATACGGCCCTGGAAAAGAGGGCCCCGAGTGGTGAAAACCCAGAGGTAAGAGGGAGGTGAGAAGTTCGCCCGGAGAGCAACCACATTCAGCAATTTGGCCTAACAGGAGAGAAAAAATGGGGCCTTGAAATAAAGTTGAAAGTCAATGGGCATGTTTTTTCGGACAATGGAGAAGTGGTCCTCTGTAGCTCAGCTGGTAGAGCATGGCGCTTGTAACGCCAAGGTAGTGGGTTTGATCCCCGGGACCACCCATACACAAAAAAAAATAATGTATGCACGCATGACTGTAAGTCGCTTTGGATAAAAGCGTCTGCTAAATGGCATATTATATTATTAAGACTGCTCCAAACTCAATGGTCACATTTTTGGGTCACAGAAACGGATATATATACAGTGGGGAGAACAAGTATTTGATACACTGCCGATTTTGCAGGTTTTCCTACTTACAAAGCATGTAGAGGTCTGTAATTTTTATCATAGGTACACTTCAACTGTGAGAGACGGAATCTAAAACAAAAATCCAGAAAATCACATTGTATGATTTTTAAGTGATTAATTTGCATTTTATTGCAAGACATAAGTATTTGATCACCTACCAACCAGTAAGAATTCCGGCTCTCACAGACCTGTTAGTTTTTCTTTAAGAAGCCCTCCTGTTCTCCACTCATTACCTGTATAAAAGACACCTGTCCACACACTCAATCAAACAGACTCCAACCTCTCCACAATGGCCAAGACCAGAGAGCTGTGTAAGGACATCAGGGATACAATTGTAGACCTGCACAAGGCTGGGATGGGCTACAGGACAATAGGCAAGCAGCTTGGTGAGAAGGCAACAACTGTTGACGCAATTATTAGAAAATGGAAGAAGTTCAAGATGACGGTCAATCACCCTCGGTCTGGGGCTCCATGCAAGATCTCACCTCGTGGGGCATCAATGATCATGAGGAAGGTGAGGGATCAGCCCAGAACTACACGGCAGGGCCTGGTCAATGACCTGAAGAGAGCTGGGACCACAGTCTCAAAGAAAACCATTAGTAACACACTACGCCGTCATGGATTAAAATCCTGCAACGCACGCAAGGTCCCCCTGCTCAAGCCAGCGCATGTCCAGGCCCGTCTGAAGTTTGCCAATGACCATCTGGATGATCCAGAGGAGGAATGGGAGAAGGTCATGTGGTCTGATGAGACAAAAATAGAGCTTTTTGGTCTAAACTCCACTCGCCGTGTTTGGAGGAAGAAGAAGGATGATTACAACCCCAAGAACACCATCCCAACTGTGAAGCATGGAGGTGGAAACATCATTCTTTGGGGATGCTTTTCTGCAAAGGGGACAGGACGACTGCACCATATTGAGGGGAGGATGGATGGGGCCATGTATCGCGAGATCTTGGCCAACAACCTCCTTCCCTCAGTAAGAGCATTGAAGATGGGTCGTGGCTGGGTCTTCCAGCGTGACAACGACCCAAAACACACAGCCAGGGCAACTAAGGAGTGGCTCCGTAAGAAGCATCTCAAGGTCCTGGAGTGGCCTAGCCAGTAGCCAGTCTCCAGACCTGAACCCAATAGAAAATCTTTGGAGGGAGCTGAAAGTCCGTATTGCCCAGCGACAGCCCCGAACAGCATACAGGGACTAAGTGACAAATTACATATGCACAGGGAAGATTAGTAAGCACCAATAACATGTACATTTATAGCACTTTTATACAAGGATTACAAGGATATCATAATGTATTATATTAAAACATAGTGCCACTTTGTTATGGTTGCAATTTCAATTATTATGTGCTTTAATCCACATTCTTGGTTCTCAATATTCCAGTGTGTGGAATTTTTTCTGTCGTGGGAAGAACAAACCACAGATGACCCATTTCATAAATTGTGAGACAGATCTATTCCTCCCACATGGTTCCTCCCGTAAATCTACAACTAATTACAAGAAAATTATTTGATGTATCAGAAAATAATGACCAGAAAATAACATTGTCCTGGTCTGATTTTCTTCACACAATCAAGCCTCTTCAGTGAACTTTGCAGGTGCAAACATTATATACGTTCATATCAACACTCTAGTCCTTCTTTCTGAGCTTGTATAAACAGAAGTGCTCAGTGAGTTTCACTCAGCGAACATAAGTACCATTAGGGTAGTCCCCAAACAACGCTAGCCTCGGATCAACTTCACAGTAAATTAGCCACAATTAGCTCAGCGGCAGACGTCAACGTGACCGTCCTGATGTCATTAAAGACCCACACATTCATAACTTACAGTCTACTGGATAATTTCTCAAATCAATGATCTTGGTAAGTAATTGTAAAAAGGCCCCGGTTGCCAGATCAGCTGGATGTGGCCAATTAAAGGGAAGTGGGGGGACAGCCTTGATTAGCGCTTTGCTCGGGGGCAATGGTGTTTTATTACGCAGCGCTAGCTGCTGCTACTCCACGGCGCTCAGGTTAAACGTTTTTCATTCATGGACCTCCCCCTTTTAGCTGAGGGGCGAGGCTGTGGGGGAGGGCAGGGATTTAGTTTGTACACAAATGATGACGACACGTTGTCGACAATAGAGCCTTTTGGTAGAGAGGAGGGCTCAGTGTGGAATAAAAAACAATGACGCTCATTCAGAAGAGTCTCTTCCCCTAAAGCGTTTCAATTCTGGCAAATACTTTTCAATATTGTACCGTCAAACTCTCTCATACTTTAGCTTGAAACCACTATACTTATTTGTATTTATTTTCCTACAGGTATGACCCAGGACTTAGTTGTATGTTGTACAATTGTATCTGGATATCAAACGTTTTTTGTCTTTTCTCATTTCAGCTGCTGCCCACTGGCCATTGAAATGAGAGGGGAACCAATATCAGTTCAGTGTTTTCACTGAGTATCGTGAAACACATTGCCACTTTGGGAGAGCAAAGAGCTCTGGTGTACTAGAGGTGATAATGTACAAGAAAGGTGCGTACCTTGACAACAGTCATTACAGCACAGAGAGGACTGGACACAATACAGACCCTTGCAATCTGAATGCGTGGGTTAACACTCATCCAGACAGTCCTCTGTCACGCAGTGGTATTGGGATTCAAACGTTCACTGGGGCGCAGATGCTCACCCTCTCCCTCGCAGGTTGCCACCTAGCCCCAATGCCACCCTGCCCAATGCCAGGTAGCACCCCATGCGCCCCTCACGCCCCAGCCTCATCAGTCAGTCCACACCTCCATGAAATTAAGCATAAAACATTCATGGAGGGAGATTAGCTCTTAAAACCCAGCTAATGTAGCATGAAATGCAGAGGCCTTGCTCTAGCGATCAGAGAACTCTGAGAACTGACCTATTTTACACAGTGCTCAATCTCTTTCCTCTAGGTTTCTATTGCTCTCCCCCCCACCACCACCACCACCACCTCCCAACATCTGGCTAGAGAGAACATTATTTGATAATTGGTTTGGGCTTTTATTATTCTAACAGTGGAAGCCGTATAGAAGCAGAGAGAGAGAGGGGAAGAGTCTGGTACTAGAGCGATCAGCGGGTCCCAGAGGGATAGGAGTGTGGGGACAGTTGAGAGATGGAGGGAGAGAGAGAGAGAGAGAGAGAGAGAGAGAGAGAGAGAGAGAGAGAGAGAGAGAGAGAGAGAGAGAGAGAGAGAGAGAGAGAGAGAGAGAGAGAGAGAGAGAGAGAGAAATAGAGAGAGAGAGAGAGAGAGAGAGAGAGAGAGAGAGAGAGAGAGAGAAAGACAGTGTAACGATCCCGGCAGTCTGAGTCGGGTCCTGTCTGGTGACTAGTGTTTCTGTTCGTGATCTCCAGTTTCCCGAGGGTTCGGGAACGCTCCGGGGAGCGCTCTTGATTTCCGCACCTGCATCCCATCAGCAATCTGCACACCTGGTCCTGATCATCACCCTTCTTAGGCTCTGGCCTAACATCCAGTTCCTGCCGGATCGGTTAGCCATGAACAGTATGTTTGTCAGCGTATCAGCCTCTGAGCTACTAGTGTTAGTTTTGTTGTTTTGCACCTTGTTGGCTTGCCGTGTACTTACCTCCGTTTGTTTCTATCTGCAGTCTCTCACCCGGAACCTTCTCCCAACCTCTGCCTGATGGTCGGCGGCTGCCGAGCCATTACCGGACCAACCACTACACCCTCAACAACCCATCCACGCCACCCGCTCTGTTCCCTGGATTATTCAGCCTCACTCGGGAATCTATTAAATAAACACTCACCTTTGTCTCAACGTACCTTGTCCTGGTCTGCTTCTGGGTTCTGGCTTAGTAAACCGTGACAGAACGATCCGGCCAGTAATGAACCCAGCGGACCTGGACTCTGTTCGCCATGCCATTACCCAGCAGGAGAAGATGTTGGGCCATCATAGCACGGTACTACAGGAGATCGCGTTGTCAGTTCGGAACCTTTCTACCGGTCTGACGGAGGTCCAGAACCAACGCAAGTGTCCGGTGGAGGATCCACTACCGGTTTCACCCATCTCGCCTGCCGCTTCTGAAGTTGTGTCCCTCCGTGAGCCCAAGGTTCCGACGCCGGATAAATATGAGGGGGAGCTGGGAAGATGCCGTTCCTTCCTTATGCAGTGTGGATTAGTGTTCGATCTACAGCCCTACTCTTATGCCACAGACAAGGCTAGGATAGCCTTTGTGATTGAGTTGCTGCGTGGTCGGCGCTGGAGTGGGCTTCAGCCGTTTGGGAACGACAGGATCCCTGCATGGCTTCATACCAGGGGTTCACGGCCGAGATGAGGAAGCTCTTCGACCATTCCGTCCGAGGGAGGGACGCAGCTAGGCACCTGTTTTCTCTTCACCAAGGAACTCGCAGCGTGGCCGACTTCGTGATCGAGTTCAAGACGTTGGCTGTGGAGAGTGGGTGGAACGAGGAGTCTCTGCAAGCGGCCTTTTACCAGGGTCTGTCGGAGCAGCTCAAGGATGAGTTGATCTCCTATCCGGAGCCTAGTGACCTGGACAGCTTGGTAGCCTTGTCTATTCGGGTGGATAATCGAGTCCGAGAGCGAAGGAGGGAGAAGCAATGGGGTCCGTCCAATCGATCAGCTTCTCAGTTCCCAGTCGGGTCGGGTGGTGGACCAGAACACGTCGATCATTCTCCACCACAAAGGATTAGTGGAGAGGACCTCTCTCCCGATTCTGAACCCATGCAAGTGGGGCGGCACGGGTTAACCAAGGAGGAGCGTCAACATAGACGTAAGACCAACTGCTGCCTCTACTGTGGTCGCTCGGGACATTACATCTCCACTTGTTCCCGGCGGTCGTCAAACTGCCCGGCTCGCTAAAGTTGGGAGGACTTTTAGCGAGCCAGTTTCAACCTCTCAGTACCTCTGTCAGACCCCGTTTCCCGGCTACCCTTGTGAACAGGAATCAAAGCTTAGCGATTAACGCTTTTATCGATTCAGGTGCCGATGGAAGCTTTCTTGATGCCGAGTTGGTGGAACAGCTGGGGCTTTCCAAGGAGCAATTGCCGGAAGCCATTGAAGCGACCACTCTGAACGGCAGTAGTCTGGCACGTATCACGATGAGGACTGAACCGGGTTAAGATGCGGTTGTCGGGGAATCATTCTGAGATGATTTCATTCTTCATTCTGCCGTCTTCCCATGTTCCTCTGGTCCTTGGATACCCCTGGCTGAAGGAACACAATCCCACGTTCGATTGGGTGACGGGCAAGGTAACGAGTTGGAGCCTTGATTGTCATGCTAACTGTCTCAAGACTGCCTGCCCCCATTCGGTTCCCAGTCAGGTGATTGAGGCTAAACCCCCAGATTTGTCCCTGGTTCCCGAGACATATCACGATTTGGGGGAAGTTTTCAGTAAGCAGAAGGCTCTGTCACTCCCTCCCCACCGACCATATGATTGTGCCATCAACCTGTTCCCGGGAGCTGTCTACCCCCAAGGGAAGGTTATACAGTATCTCCCGACCTGAACGTGAGGCGTTGGAGACCTACATCAAGGAGTCCCTAGCGGCTGGTCTCGTTCGTCCTCGTCATCACCCCTGGGGCAGGATTCTTCTTTGTGGGTAAGAAGGATGGCTCTCTTCGACCGTGTATTGATTATCGGGGGTTGAATGCCATCACGGTCAAGAACAAGTATCCCCTGCCCTTGATGAGTTCTGCCTTCGACTCCTTACAGGGTGCTACGGTATTCACCAAGCTAGACCTACGCAATGCGTATCACATGGTCCGGATCAGAGAGGGGGACGAGTGGTTGACGGGTTTCAATACACCGATGGGTCACCGAGTATCAGGTGATGCCGTTTGGACTGACCAATGCTCCAGCGGTATTCCAGAGTATGGTGAACGACGTCCCTGAGAGATATGATCGGTCTCTTTGTGTTTGTTTACCTGGATGACATTCTGATCTTCTCGAAGGAACCTTCCGACCACGTCCAGCATGTCCGGCAGGTTCTGCAGCGATTGTTGGAGAATCGCCTGTTCGTGAAGGCCGAGAAGTGCGAGTTTCACGCCCACACGACATCCTTTCTCGGGTACATCATCTCCAGGGAGAGATTAGGATGGACCAGGAGAAGGTTAGAGCGGTTCTGGAATGGGCCCAGCCCGGTACGAGATTGCAGCTCCAGAGATTTTTGGGGTTTGCGAATTTCTACCGCAGATTCATCCGGGATTACAGCCGTGTGGCCGCTCCGTTAACTGCCTTGACTTCCAGTATCAGGACCTTCAAGTGGAATCCGGAGGCGGATCGGCGTTTCTGGATTTGAAGAGGCGATTCACCAACGCACCGATTCTCTCTCAACCGGACACGGCCCGTCAGTTCGTGCGTTGAAGTGGACGCGTCTGATGTGGGAGTTAGCGCCATCCTGTCGCAGCGATGCTCCACGGACAGTAAACTCCATCCCTGCGCCTACTACTCTCGTCGCCTTTCGCCTGCGGAGAGGAATTACGATGTGGGTAACCGGGAGCTTCTCGCGGTGAAACTTGCCTTGGAGGAGTGGCGCCACTGGTTGGAGGGGCGGAGCAACCGTTTATTGTCTGGACTGACCACAAGAATCTTGCTTACGTGCAATCGGCTAAACGTCTCAACTCCCGTCAGGCCAGGTGGGCGTTGTTTTTCGGACGATTCAAGTTTTCCCTGACGTTCCGACCTGGATCTAAGAACGGCAAGGCGGACGCCTTGTCCCGGATGTTCTCCAAGACGGAGGAGAGTGGGTCCAGGACCGAGACTATTCTCCCCCGGAACTGCGTCGTGGGAGCAGTTATGTGGAAGATTGAGGAGGAGGTGCTGGCGGCCCTTCGGACTCAGCCCGGTCCCGGTAACGGTCCACCCGGTCGGTTGTTTGTGCCTGAGTCGGTTCGTCCTGCTGTCCTCAAATGGTCCCACGCCAGCAAGATGGCTTGTCACCCTGGCGTGGCTCGGACAATGGCGTTTCTTCGCAGACGTTTTTGGTGGCCTGCCATGGCCGAGGATACTCGGGGTTTTGTTGCTGCCTGTCCAGTGTGTGCGCAGAATAAGAGTACCAATCGGCCCAGCTCTGGACTACTTCACCCCCTTCCTATTCCCCGGCGTCCATGGTCGCATCTGGCCCTGGACTTCGTCACTGGGTTGCCCGCTTCTGAGGGGAACACGGTCGTTCTGACTATCGTGGACAGATTCAGCAAGTTCGCCCACTTTGTGCCAATTGCCAAGCTTCCCTCTGCCTCGGAGACGTCCGAGATCCTGGTTAGGGAGGTTTTCAGGGTCCACGGTTTGCCCAGTGATATCGTTTCCGACCGTGGCCCTCAGTTTACCTCTGCTGTCTGGAAGTCCTTCTGTTTGGCCATTGGAGCTACAGTCAGTCTCACATCTGGTTTTCACCCCCAATCCAATGGTCAGGCGGAGAGAGCCAACCAGAAGATGGAATCCACGCTACGCTGTCTGGTCTCTTCCAACCCCACCTCCTGGGTCTCTCAGTTGCCTTGGGTTGAGTATGCCCACAATACTCTCCCTACATCTGCCACTGGGATGTCTCCCTTCCAGTGCCTGTATGGCTACCAACCTCCCCCTGTTCCCTTCTCAGGAGAAGGAGCTCTCAGTGCCTTCTGTTCAGGCCCATATTCGTCGTTGCCACCGGACCTGGCATCGGGCCAGAAAGGCACTCCTTAGAGTTTCGGACCGGTATCAGCTCCAGGCGAATCGTCGCCGGATCCCCGCTCCCACCTATACCATCGGAGATAGGGTTTGGTTGGCCACACGGGATCTTCCGTTACGGACTGAGTCTAGGAAGTTGTGCCAAGTTCATTGGTCCGTTTGTGGTGGAGAAGGTGATCAATCCAGTGGCAGTTCGACTCAAACTACCGAGGACGCTCAGAGTCCATCCCACCTTTCATGTCTCCTGCCTCAAGCCTGTCTTCCTCAGTCCTCTGTTGCCTCCTCCGCCTCCTCCTCCTCCTCCTCGGATGATCGGAGGTGGTCCTGCCTACACGGTGCGTCGATCATGGATTCCAGACCGGCGGGGCCGGGGTTTCCAGTATCTCGTGGACTGGGAGGGTATGGCCCTGAAGAGAGGAGTTGGATTCGCGGCGACAGGTCCTAGATGCTGACCTCATCAGTGACTTCTACCGCCTCCATCCTGGCGCTCGGGAGTCCGCCCGGTGGCGTTCGTCGGAGGGGGTACTGTAACGATCCCGGCAGTCTGAGTCGGGTCCTGTCTGGTGACTAGTGTTTCTGTTCGTGATCTCCAGTTTCCCGAGGGTTCGGGAACGCTCCGGGGAGCGCTCTTGATTTCCGCACCTGCATCCCATCAGCAATCTGCACACCTGGTCCTGATCATCACCCTTCTTAGGCTCTGGCCTAACATCCAGTTCCTGCCGGATCGTTAGCCATGATCAGTATGTTTGTCAGCGTATCAGCCTCTGAGCTACTAGTGTTAGTTTTGTTGTTTTGCACCTTGTTGGCTTGCCGTGTACTTACCTCCGTTTGTTTCTATCTGCAGTCTCTCACCCGGAACCTTCTCCCAACCTCTGCCTGATGGTCGGCGGCTGCCGAGCCATTACCGGACCAACCACTACACCCTCAACAACCCATCCACGCCACCCGCTCTGTTCCCTGGATTATTCAGCCTCACTCGGGAATCTATTAAATAAACACTCACCTTTGTCTCAACGTACCTTGTCCTGGTCTGCTTCTGGGTTCTGGCTTAGTAAACCGTGACAGACAGAGAGAAAAAGACAGAAAGGCAGATAGAGAGAGAGGAGAGAAGAGAGAGAGACAGACAGAGAGAGATGAGAGAAGACAAAGAGAAGAGTATAAAGGATAATAACCAGACGTCTTATAACTTGGTTTTTGATAAGGCATCGCTTTTGATAAGGAAAACCAATCTTATTGTTTTATTGTTACAATACAAACTCTGTCTTCATCGTCTTCATCCTTAATTCCATCATTGGTTATGACACTAAATGCCATAAAATGATAGAATTGGAGTCAATATGGTCAAGGAGCATTGATTTTGATATTTTCATTTGTCTATATGTTTAACATTGTTGCTTATTGGAGTTGCGGGAGCCGTGTAAAAGTGAACTGAAAAAAGAGAGAAAGCAGGGATCCGGGCTGGCGTCGGATGTTTCTGTTTACCCCCTCTACCCCCCCCCCCATACACAACCCCACTTCCACACACACACACACACACACACTCACATGCGCACACACACACACTCACCAGACAACACAGGGCTCTGTCTCCGATCACAGCGGAGCACTGGGTCCCCGGCATGGTGAGACCAAACGATTTGAGGCATATGTCAAGTTCTTGTGGATTCAAAACAAAACTCTGTCAGGACGGCGAGCTAGACAGTGTGCATACAGTACAGCGGGACCCTCAAGTCCAAGACCAAACCCATCCCTTCCAATCGGTCCCCACAGACTTGTGTTCCCTTGTGAAAGGGCTGCAGTGGATTTGCCTGGGAGCCATAGAGAGCTAGAGAGGGCCATGGCATCCAAGAGACTGAGTCCATTCACATTACCCGCTGTGGGAGATGGCGGCAACGGGAGGGAGGGAGGGATGGAGGGAGACCTTCTCTTCTCTCTGGAGTTAAGCTGGAGAGATGCACGCAGTGCACAGACTGAGAGAGAGGCCTGGAGTATTAGGCATATGGCCACAGTGGAGGATGGATCGCACACATACACACGCTTGTATTGTATTTTCATATACAGTCTATGCACACACAAACACAAAAATATTCACACAAACTCATGACCTGAACATTATCATGCAATGTCCTCCTAGTAAAATGAAACTTACATCTGCCAAATGAGGAATTTTAATGCTGATTTCTACAGGAAATGATAGTAGAATCACAGCGCGACAATTTCTCTCCATCTCCACTAATGTCGAGTGTTTATTTGTGTCTAATCTAATTTTATATTTTGATGTGAGTTTCTCTTCTCTAAAAAATACATCGATTATTTTCATTTTGTCTTCCATAAAACCCAGTGATATAGTCACAGGTCCCCAGAGACTCAAATCCAGCCAGTGTTGTTACCGATCGGTGCTTTAAAGTATGAACTAAAAGGAAACAACTATGTCAAGATAAACTAATATAAATAATGAGTAACTATAAAGGAAGGATTAAGCAATGTTTTATTTGATTTATTTAACCTTTATTTAACCAGGTAAGCCAGTTGAGAACAAGTTATCATATGTACTAATGATATGCTCACGGTGTGGTTGAATTCAAGTGACAGCCTGTTTAATTTATCCTCCGATAAAGGGTTGCATTAAATAATATATAATTGCAACATTATAATAGTCTTGAATGTCTAAGTCAATTACAAACAAAAGTGGTGTAAAGGATTTCTCATTGGAAGTACGATGCCATGTCTAATAAGTTTCCCCATTATTAAGCGTCAGATACATTTCCAGCCTGTCTTTGTGAAAAACAAAATAGTCAAATAAGGCTTTTTGTAGTTTGCTCCAGGGCAGTGTTACACTCTGGGGTTTGTCATGTAACGTAGCTTGCTAACCTCAATAATCATAATCCAATATTGCAAATATGAGGTTCTGTGTACTAAGCCAGGGATATTAGCCTACATTATTTCCCATATGTATAAATAAATGTCTGTGTTTGTTTGTCTGTTATCTCGCATGCAATGCTATGGACAGATTACACCTACCTCTGCTTTATCAAAAAGGGAGTAAAGTGTATATACTGCGTAAAGAAAATAAATAAGAATATGGTCTTCCTCAAAATACTAATAATATGTTACCCTAAGAATAGGGGTTAAGCATCGTACACAATATTGTTCTATTATAACCATCCGATGGTGCAGTAGTTGACTAGATGAAATAAACTTCATTTGCAAAACAAGTTTGCAGTCTGTTGTTTTCCCCAAACCATTGATAGATGGTTATTGGATGAACTCCTATGGGGGAACATCTAATGTTCAAAAACACAGACCACTATAATTCATGAGTCTAGTCAAGGACAAAGATGAATTTCATCATCTCTCACAGCATGTACCATCAATTCAAAATGGCCTCTTTAAATTCAGTCCAAGGGAATGACAAGACCCAACCTTTATTAAATTATCTGCAAAGTTCAACACTGTCCAATGTCAGTGCACTACTGTGTTGCATGCACACACAAACACACACAACCCCCCTTTTGGTCTTGACTTTCTAAACAGGCCAGGCTAATGACGTCCCTCCCCAGTATCCAGTGTGTAAACATGCCCTGATGGATGGCGGTTGGGATGCAGACCAGGAGAAACACAGTGGTTGTGTTGTTGTGGCACTGGCTACACAATGGAGAGGACTTGGGTCTGCTAATGGCTCCATGGCAAGTAACGATGATAAACACTTTATTTTGCTCTACCAATGAGTGCACATTACTTAATGATGTTCGATGGCGGTCGTGAGTGGTAAAGACAACAAATATATTATACCAATGCATCTTAAATGAGCATCCCTAAGGAAACCCATCTGAATTGTAAATTTTGTGGCCGACTACATTTTTCATATGCAAAAGCCATGCGGCGAGGCGAATTCCAAACAACTGTGTACTTAATGTGCAATGTTTTACATTTTAACATCTTTATGCTCTCCACTTTGTATTTATTTATATCAAATGTGCAGCACTTAATGTTGTCAGGTATGGACGGAGACCAGATTGACATAGTCTTGCTTCATCACCACTTCAGGTTTCCATATCAAATAGGAGTCTTGTCAACACACCAGCTTTCCATTTTGATTAGATTTCAAAGAAAGGGTCCATTGAATGTTCTGTGCCGTTTTGATATGATATACTCTTTGGATTTGAGAGTAAAGTCTACCATTCAGATGGAGCCACAATGGCCCTTTCTCTGTGCAGGGCCAGTAATTAGAATAAACCATAGATCTCCCTCAGACTCCTTATGAAAGAATGGCTGGCAGCAGGTCCTCAGTCTGTTATTTTGGACCACGTCCGCCCGCCTTTGAGAGGCACACATTGCAGTGGACGGTAGCTCAGTGACTAAAGGGTCCTGGGACTGCCAAAGGATCTTGGGATGGAGAGCTGCTGGCAGCTGGATGGGGTATTGAGGCAGGTAGTTAGAGGAATGGTGGGAGGGAGGGTCGACCGAAAAACAAGCACATTCAAACTGGAACATGATCTGATAACCCTGGAAATGACTGAGGCTCAATGACATCGCTGCCAATGGGCTTTCAGCACCTGACATTTAAGTGGCAGGTTGGTGGGCTCCCCAGGGACTGAGGGGGAACGGGGCAGGAGGCAGGACACACACATTCCTGTGGACGAGAGGGGGTGAAACAGCATCATTAGCCCCATAAGGCCCAATACGATTGGGCTCAGTCACAGCCCAAGACAGAGCACCTTCGTTCTATGTTTATTATTTACAGAAGCTTTTGGGATGTGTACTCGCCCCAGATGATCAAACGTTAAGCAATCAAACACCTCTTTCAGAGCGCCAGCTTTCTGCTAGACTAGACTGTAGCTTTATCGTACGTGTATCTCCCAAAATAAAATAAAAAAATCAAAGTTCACTTTTATCTCTCCCATGGCAACAAGAATCTACACAATGTCATCTATCGTCATCCAGGCAGCTTTATCCACCTGGAAGAAGGTTAAATAGCTCACTATGTCTCCCCGCTCAAACAGGAGGCTGAGTGAAAGATTTACAGGATTTCTATTTCTCTGGCTAACAACTGGAACCAGGAGGGTGTCTCAGTGTTTCTCTGAAGGCGCCTGATGGGGTGTTTTAAGGACATTAGACACACGCTGGGTTGTCACTGTTGAGCGATCAAGGAGCAGAACATAGTGGAGAGAGAATGGGAAACTGACTATTTCAGGCACAACGCAACACAACACACACACACACACATACACACATACACACATACACACACACACATACACACACACACACACACATACACACACATACACACACACACATACACACACACACACACACATACACACATACACACACACTGCTAGATCCATAGTAAAGGTAAGCTCTGCCTGTAGGATGGCAAGAAATGTGTATAGTTTTAGGTTGACAGTGAATGAGAATGTTAGCGTGCTGTGGTTGTTGTTTTCTAGGACTGGGGACATATCTAGCAATGTGAATTACCTGGTTGGAACCCTCATTAGATGTGATTTGATATATCTAAGACTATTTGACAATACATACAGTGGATACTGTACATGCAGTACATAAAACAGAGTGAGGCCCACAAAGAATAGGAGATGAAGATGTTGAGCAACCTGACTTATAAAGTGATTTTCAGGTTGAACAAAAAAACATAACATTTCAAAATGTTTGGTTGAGTAACCTTTGATTTGTCCCTGATGTTGAAGGTACGTCACAATGATAGTCAGGGGCTCGCTATTAGATTGTCACCAGGGAGGACTGGCCTGTCTCTACACAGCCATTCTAACAAATACCAAGACTGATGCGTTCTCCCCGGCTCGCCTTGGCTGTGACTGACACAGGCCTATGCTTAGTAACAGCTTTGCATCCACCACTGTCGCAAAGGTCTCCGCACCTTGAGGAAAACACTGCAGAGCGCAAGCACATTATCCCCCCTGCTCCCTCACACTTCCAAGGGGTTCACTGCCCTGTGCCTGCAGACAGACCCAGCCGTCAGCCTCTCCGCTTAGCAGGAATATTGGCCTCTCCATGGATGCTTCATGATGGCCGTCCAGCAGTTTTGACAGCTTGTCAGCATCCTTGGCTGTCCTTTCCCTGAGACTAAGAGGCCAAGCCAGAGTTCTCATCACATTCTTGATGATAAAGGGTGTGTGTCTCTTAAAGGACTCATCATGTCTCAGCTCAGACACACACCAGGTGCGTGTCTCTTCCATTGGCGTTTGAAGGCACAGCGGCTGTTTGGACTTACAGAAGTGTGAGGGCAGACTCAGGTGGCGTGATGCGGACAGAGGTACAGTAGCATGCCACAACTTGATGAGGCAAATATTGGTTCAGCAGCCCAGAGGCTGTAGCCCTGCAAAAGCTACATTTACTGTAAATGAAGTCAAAATATAGGGGCTAACATTTATTTCAGCCCTCACCAGATCATCTCAAGATGATGTCATGGCGTCCGTCTGTCTCTGCCTCTTCTTATTTGCATGACATCAGACCTCTGTTCGCTGCCTCCGACCCTCTTTCCCAGCCCTATGGCCTCAGTGTCACAGCCCTCCCTCCCTTCCTTCCAGCCACATTCAGTCCCTTCCCATCAGACAGCGATGAGCCATCTGCCTCCTTTTCCATTTCCATGGCTCTCATTTGGCCGCCCAGTAGGACTATGTAGATTCACGATAACCGGTGAGCTCCTCTTCTAAGACTCATGTGGAGTGCCTAATTAATCTGCTGGCTTCTGGTATCGCCTCGCGTGTCCCTGAGCATCTGACATACGCCGCCACTCTTTCTCATTCAGCCACGGATGCCGTAAAAAGCTCAGTTACTTGAGCTGAAGTTAGGCAGGCAGGCCGTGAGGTGGCAGGCCGTGAGGTGGCCTGGCCCTCTAGCAATGTACAGTAGATATTAATGCACTATCCAAATATGTACAGTACCGTGTGTTTGTGCTGTTCCTTTGATTTGACCCTGTTTTCCTTGTTCTGTGTGAACTGAGAGGCACTTTTTCTCAATATAGGAATGTTTGACTTGATTTAACTTGCTACTGTAGCAAGTTTGGCGTCAACCACAGGTGAAAAACTTGAGAGGCAGTCAATGGCCCTCTTCAACAAACCAAAATGTGTCATGTCTAGAATCTTTATCTGTTTTCAAAACATATGCACCTGCACATATAGATGTATATGTATATGATGTGTTCTGCATTCTGTCACACAGGTAGGTGATCCCAAGAGAGAGAGGTGAAGGACCTGAGGTTGGGGTTCAAGTGAGAGGTGGGGGACAAAGTTGAGTGTAATCAGGGTTGAGTGCCTTTCCCAGAGACCCCCACTGGCCCTGCTTCCTCCCCTTCCGTAACTGGAGAGGCATGCCACGGCGGGATGTGCGAGGAAGGGACAGCTCTGAACGACAGGGTGAATGGAAACCCCCAAACAATTAGGTCAGTGGGAGACCCGGCTAGGGGTGGGGGTACGAGGATGGGGGTTTGGGGGCTAGGGTTCACGCATTGCCTCTCGGACGGTGTGTGTGTGAATGCAGTAGACGAGGGACGAGGGGCTGGGCAGGGAGTCCATCGAGCGAGGAGGATTAATTGCTGTGATGTGTTTGGAATGTGGGGGCAGGCGTGGACGGGGAGAATGGGGGTGATGATGCATCGCTTCTCCCTTATGAGGTCACAATACAGCATTTTTTTTGTGACCATGTTTTTATTTGTTTGGTCTTTTTTTGAGGGGGGTGGGGTTACAGGTACAATATTCATAGCAATTCATATATTCAGTTGATATCATATTCTCCATTCAATATTTTCCATATATATTATATATATCCTGCTGTACCTGTGGGCTGCCACTCAAAAGAAAAATTAAAGTAAGAAATACATACAGAGGAATGATCATAGTGATCACATTACAGGATTTAATAATAATACAATTGGTATGTAAAGATAAATAAATAAAAAGAGGTGGGCCTCCACGACAATAAAGCTTCTGAGTGGGAACTGGACAGAGCTTGGCTTCCACCCAGCCATATCGCAGACATATTGAACTGCCCATTGATGGACTGCTTCACTCAATTACATCTCAATTTATCTTTAGGGACAAGGATTGTGTAGAAATGTCCCCCCATTTCCCAGGTGTGACTTTTAGACCCTTTTCACAAATAACAGTAGACGTGAAGGTGATTCTGATTTGATCATGTTTAAACAATGATGTCAGGTACGGACAAGCTCCTGACGTCCAATGTCAACAGCATATAAAATAAAATAACATTTAACATTTAAACAAGGTTGAAAAATGTTATACATGTAATTCCATGGTTCAACAACGTTCTGAGGAGGCTGGTGGGAGGAGCTATAGGAGGATGGGTTCATTGTAATGGCTGGAATGGAATAAATGGAACGGTTTCCATATGTTTGCTGCATTTGATACCGTTCCATTGATTCCAGTCCAGCCATTACATTGAGCCCGTCCTCCTATAGCTCCTCCCACCAGCTTCCTCTGGTTTCCATATTTCCATGCCTTGCCTTTTTATTGCAACCTAAAAATGCTAATTCTTAGGAGCATCTAAGTGGCGCTCATTTTATTTGTCATCCATGTGTATGCCTTTGAGGCTCAACAGGCATCCAGTTACATGACGCCAGACTAAGGGGGAGCAGGTAAACACTTCTTCCACCGCTCTCCCAGAACCGTGTTTGGCTTCGACAGTACAGGGCCCTGGGTAAAATACAACCCTACTGAGGTAAATTAAAGAGATGAATGCGTAGCGGCTCTGCTACAGGAGCGACTCGTCTGGCTGGCTAGCTAGCGTTCATGTGGGGTAAGGTGTGCTTGTTCATGCAACAAGGTCGTCCAATTACTCCACTCTACCTCCCTATCTGAGAGAAGGACACAGCCGGGGCCCCTGGGCAGGTGATTATCAGGGCCCAGATTCCTCCAGATTTCAAACATTTATGAGAGATGACTGTGGCTATTGAGTTATAAGTGACTCCTTCATCTAGGGGACAAGCTAAGTGTCTGTTTGCAGGTCCTTCGCCTTTTCGAATTTGTTTGGGTAGTGACTGAATTATGTCATCTGCATTGCTGGGGGCAAGGAGAGGCGCTATTAGTCCAAGTCAGACTCGGCAGACCAAGAAACAATTAGTTGTTTGTTTTTGGGAGCCATTTTCCATCCATTGTTGACCGGTCATGAAGATTCACCTGCTCAAGGCTTTTTTCTAGACTTTGCTGTGCTTCTATAAACTCTTCTCTCTGCCTCTTTTCCTTTGTGCAGAAAAGTTTGGTGCTTTAGATGTGGAGAGATAAAAGAATCCCAACGGCAGGCTTTAAAGAGACTTGGTTGATATTACCTGAGGAAAGAGAGGCTTGGTTCTCACACCCCAGCAGAGCTTTAGCAGATACTCTGATAAGGACACCCGGACACCCTGCTGGTGAGGTGGGATTGATTTGAAGAAGCCAACCCTTTCATGCTTGAACACTCACACACACACACAGAATCAGGTACACTCACACACACACACACACACACACACACACACACACACACACACACACACACACACACACACACACACACACACACACATACATACAGACACTCACTCATATGCAGGTGGCTCACCAGGCAGCCAGCGAGAGTCAAAAACATCACTTAAACGAGGGAGAATGACCCCTGGCGTTGATATGACTGTGAGATTTGACAGCCGCCTCGCGTGCAGGCCACTCTGACTAATTGGGCTAATTTGGCAGCAAGGGAAGTAAGGAGTCTCAAAGGACCAAGTGGCTACTCGTTTCATCTCTCCTCTTCATCTTAACCGCCTCTCTCTCCATCCCCCTCTCTTTCCATCTCCTTAACAACACCCATCTTTCAATTAAGGCGAGAGATGAGCGGTCTGAAGTTACCTGAAAGTCCAGCTCCGTCCTTAATGATCCTTATCTATTTGAGAGATAGAGTAGTTGCAAAAATATTGGACTGTCAATAGTAAGGATACTTTGCTCCCGGTAACAGGTCTTTGTGGCTTATTTACATTTACAGTGTCTGGAAAACAAAGCCACCATGTGTCCCGCGAGCTTAGAGTTGAGTGAAAGATTAGCATGGTCCAACCATCCAGCAAATATGATACATCCTCCAAGTTTGCCCCCGCTTGGAAAGCAACACAACTCAGAGAATATGCCAAGGGAAAGATAATCTGCTTTGAGAATGGTCCGAGGCAACTGCAAAGTCCACTCTCCTCGAATATCAATAAAATATATGAGCAATACATTACGACCGTGTTGCGTTGCACTCCGAATCTAATGCATTACTGTTCCTCTGATGGGTTTTGATAGGATGGATTTATTATTGTTCCCTTCTAGATTAATGATAGTCTATGTGACATGCATACTACTGCACAGAGCTCTCCCTCTGTGTCTCTCCAGCCTTTGGCACTCGCTACTTCGCTGGTCATCTGCACTTGTGGGATAAAGCAAAAGGGATGGGTTTGAGACACAACATATGTTATTCGCTTTTCCAATAGCGCCATGCCTCCCAGGGAAATTGTGCTATCGCATTATGACATAGAAAATGAAAGAGGCTCCATTGTGCCCCAAGATGGACTACAGCCGGCCAGAAATAATATTGAGAATGCAGACATCTCGGACTGGTGACAGCTAGACTGGGTCTGGGGACATCACAAACAATATATCTGAGTTTAACTTATAAGACGAGAATGGAAGAAAATGTTCTATGAAATGGTCTTGTAAAAAACGAACAAAATAAGAATCTAGCCCTTTTGTTGGTCTCCACTGTTATGCATCTGTCATTTAGAATTTTTGAAATGAATAAAAAATTACATATCAATATGAGGATTGAGGTAAACAATTATGGATGATGTAAGGTTTGGAGATAGGACTGGAAAATGCCTAGAGCAACTCGCCAGAGCTCCAGTCGCAGTTCCTGGCAGATTGTCGCTGTTCACTATTTTTAGGGGTCGCCATCCAAAGGAAGGAAGATTAGCCTACTTAACAAACAGGCGTGGCCTTGTAGAACAACCAATCACTACATCATTTAGCAAAAGGAAAAACAATGGCTATATATACTATTTTTTTAAATGCACTGGACCAAGTAAATATTGTCAAATGCTATTTCGTCTTCTGTCTTAGACTGATCTCAAAGACAGAAGAAATGTCCATAACTTAGAAGAGTCATAAAAAGGTTTAAACTGTAGTTCCGAAATCCTGGCATATAACAAATATGTGTGAAAAGCTTGTAGTCATGTACTGTGCCTACTGGTGTGCCTACTGGTGTACCTACTGGTGTACCTACTGGTGTGTGTGGCAAAGAGCTCTATTTTCATGTCATCCAACAAATGAAAACACCTGGAGTTTGCTAAACGGCATTGGCACTTGGATAGGATCCGGTGCTATGGTCAGATGACATGAAAATAGAGTTCTTTAGCCACACACACCTGTTGTGGGTATGGCATTGAAATGAGAATGCATTATGCAGAAAATAACCCCATACCTACTGTAAAATATGGTGGTGGATCTTCAATGTTATGGGGCTATTTTGCTTCCACTGGTCCTGGGGCCCTTGTTAATAAGGTCAACGGCATCATCATCTTTACCCAGTACCAGGACATTTTAGCCAAAAACCTGGTTGCCTCTGCCAGGAGGCTGAACATTTGCTGCAAGTGGACCTTCCAGCAAGACAATAACCCCAAGCACACATCACAATCCACAAAGAAATAGTTAATTGACCACAAAATCAACATTTTGCAATGGCCATCTCAGTCTCCGTACTTTAACCCATTAAAAACCTGTGGTTTGAATTGAACAGGGGGCGCAGACGAAGGATATCAAGGATCTGGAAAGATTCTGTAAGGAGAAATGGTCTAAGATCTTTCCCAATGTGTTTTCCAATCTCATAAAACAGTTAGAAAAAGGCTTAGTGACGTTAACCTCACAAAGTGAGTTATTGAAAGGTATTGAAAACAGGGGCGTCAATAATTTTGAGCCCAATCTTTTTGAAATTGTTTTAGTATAAAATAATATAATTGCCTAATTTTTTTTTTTGCATACAATATAGCTCAGTATTTGTATACAGTCATTTTTGGTCATCTTTATCAAGGGTGTCAATAATTTCAGACCCCACTTTACATAAAACACAGGAAAATCACATTTTTGACTGCACTGGCCCTTTAAAATAAAACATACACACACTCAAAAACACACACACACACACACACACACACACACACACAGGAGAGGCAGATCAGGGCATTTCCACTAATGTTCTGGCTGCAGCTGTAGAGAGATCCAGGATTCTCTCAGCTAGGGGTCCACTGAGCGACCCATTCCTCCAAATAATCACAGGCTGCCAAAAGCCATTACCCGGTGTCACAGCTGCATTTGGTGGTGTCAAACAGGAAAGAGGAAGACAGACAGGGAGAGAGCGAGAGAGAGAGAGAGAGAGAGAGAGAGAGAGAGAGAGAGAGAGAGAGAGAGAGAGCGAGAGAGAGAGAGGAGGGAAAGAGAGAGAGCTGAGGAGAGTGTGCTCTCACCCTTGTCACTGCCATACCTCGCATCGGGGAAAATAACAACTCAACTCGAATCGCAACAAATGAGGTGGGGGAGTTGCAGGACGAAAGGAGAAAACAGGAGAGGAAAAGAGAAAGAGAGCGAAAACGGCAGGCAGCCTGGAATCGCAGGGCAATCACTGTGATGGATGTAAAGGGGCCACACACACAAACAATGGCAGGCCGACTCCCCCTGTTCCAGGGGTCCATTCCACCGGGCTCCCTGTGAATGGTGGTGGGTCTCAGTCAGATCATTAGGGGGATAATGACCAGGGCCTGTGAGAACCAGAGCCCAGGCTGCAGCCCAGTCTACACCCGCGTCTCAGGGAGCACAGCGGCAGGCAGGCAGCCCGGACTGGCAGGGGAAGTGAGTGTAACTTCCTCTAATGTCCCCGGCCGAGGCAGGTCTGGGTCACCCCCTCGCCTGTCGACGGACTGGAGGAGGGACAGATTTGATTGGCCTTGACAGACCTTTGACGAGTAATTGCTCTAATCACTCAGCCGACACTGCCTGGCAGGCAGCTAGGGCCCCGGTCGTCGACGCGGCAACGCGAGAGGGGTGGGACGTGAGGGCCTCAGAGATCCTACCTCCCCCTTGACAAGACATTTCATGGCAGAGGAGGTATAGCCCTGCTCTAATGGAGGTTCCTACTATCATCTCCTTCTCCTCGTCCTCTTCTCACAACCCCTCCTCCCTTCCCCCTTTCTCATGATGGCTGCCACTCTGTGGTCAGGGGATGAGTGGTCTGTGTTCAGAGCAGGCCAGAGATCTGTGACGCGGAGCACAGAGAGGAAAGAAGTCGTCATTACAGCAACAAGAGGCTTTGATATGCCTGTCCAATTTCAGCAACCAACGTCCCTCAGTGACGGTGAGAGACTCGCTGGCCAGATAGAGAGACACACAGAGAGAGAGAGAGAAAGAGAAAGCGAGCAAGAGAAATGGATGGATGGATGGATAACCAACCTCCGCCCTCTCTCACCCCACCCTCTCCAAAATAAGAGGGCATCAATTAGGGCCAGTAGGTCTGTAGCAGGCCATCGCTCCAGTGAACCCCTGAACCGGTGCACCGAGTAGGGGAGAGGAAAGGAGAGGGGGGCCATAGGTATGTATGGCTTTCTGTCAGCTCCACTCATAGGTAGCGCCGCATTCATGTCCATTAATTATGTGGGTTGTCAGCACTGGTAGAGCCAGTGAGGTTTACCATTGGGAGACGCTGGGTAGAATAGTTAGCGAGATTGCAGCAGGGACGAGACAAACCTGACAGGCCGGCTCACTCTATTTCTGGGTTGGATTAGCTTGACAGGAAGGTGAGGGTCTGGGAATGTGGCGCTGGATCGAGGTAGATCCACTGGTTCAGAGCTCGCTCAGTGGCTGTGTGCGCAATCAAAACAAAGCCCCGAAAAATGTATCGATATCATGACATGGACATACAATATCTCTGTTTTATGAAATTATTAATACAAACAGTCACTGAGTGCAAAATAATTGTCAGGTTGGATAAATTATTTTAGGTACAGCATGTATGTGACTCTTTATTATGGTGTGTGTGAATAGTTCTTATGTCAAATAAGATAAAATAAAAGACAAAAAATAAGACATAATTTAGCTTTTCCATTTAGACTAGACGTACCCACAAGTAAACAACTAAATGATATTAGAACCATTGCAGGAAGTATAAACTGCAGTATGCAGGACAACAATTTTCAATGATGACTGACAACCATAATGTCCGGACTGAACAGGATGTCCTGAGTCAATGTTTCTAGGAAGTGGAGTATCCGTCCGTGCGATGCACATCGCTGCAGTTCCTCAGACTAAGTGGATAATGCAGATAGGAAATTAATAGAGGGAGAAAACCTAAATGCATATGGGTTTGTTTTTTAAGCTCACTCTCTCCGTACCCCCCGGGCTTAAATTGAGATAATCGTAGAGACCCAAAGTTATTCAAAACCCATGTTGTATCTCTCTCTATGGTTTGACATTTTGACATTTTTATATAGGAGGTATTGCATAGAGATATAGCATCTACTGTAATTGAGTTAACTGCTAAGTTGGGCCCCAGTGTGCCTGACAATAATGTACAGAACAGCTGAATGAGAGGACCAGATGCTGAACTGGTCACAAGAGAGAGGAGGAACATTATCCTCATGTATTTCACCTATACCAGAATTTCAGCACATAGACACTCCACTAACGACACTTACCATAAGGAAAATGTATGGATCATCTATAATCAAATTCCCAGCCTTTTCCATCACCATCCTCCATATTCACTTCAAGTGAATTGTTCCAAAACTATTGCTATGGTGTCTGTGGTTTTGTCCTAAATAAATGGCACCCTATTCCTTATATCCAGAGCCAGTGCTCTAGTTAAAAGTAGTGCACTATATAGGGAATATGGTGCCATTTGGAAGACAGCCTGGGTTCCAGTAAACAAGCAAACAAGCCAGACTTATTTCCCCCCCAGTTCCCCAGGTAAACACGACCTGATCCTATTCAGAGTGACGACCAATTCCCCCTCAGAATAATGTGAATGTTCAGCCCCCAGCCCAAACAACTGGCCCTCGTGTCCTGCAGGTGTATTGGACCTAAAACAACTACTGAGCACCTGAGACTAGACTCTATCCTCCAACAGCACAACAGTAACACTGATAGGGAGTGATGGTGAGGGTGTAGCCAACCCAGGCCACCTTTCCACCTTTGTCAAAATGGCTGTTTATCCCCATTTATCTCTTACAGTATAGGCCAAGGATAGATAACACACACAAAAACAATTACAGATGCCATATCTTAATGTGATCATCCTGTGCACAGCAGGATTGAATTTGACGCTTAAAAAGTATTCTAAAGTTTGTAATTTCCACTTTAAAATGTCAGACTTGATTTGCCTAACAAAAAATATATCATCCGCAAAAAAAAAGTTATATTACAATCATTATAACAATTCACATTTCCTGTTGCTGCAGGATCATTTTCCTGCCGTGCGAAACTGGCTCAAATAAAGATATGGCATCTGTAGGGGTATGTATACATGTACATGGTCGTTTGGTCACTGCAGATGACAGTGAACTTGATAGAGCCAAATGAAGAGGGTATCGTTAGTGACGGGTCATTACCCTGCTCAACTGGGGTGTCACAGAGAAGGGTAGGAATAGATGACATGGCCGAGCGGCCATCTTGGAGATTGTGATGGGTCTTTATGGCATTCTCTATGATTACCTGCCTGCCACTCTCCTTCATAGAGGTGTTGACGTGGCATCAATACACGAGGAGACCTGGTACGATTACTTAATTCTTAATCATGTTCAACAGTGTTGTAATTGTGACAATGTATTGAATTGTCATACTTAATGTACATCAAGTAGAACTCAGTAAACCAGCATGTCTAACTTGGACGAACATGGTTCTCATTATTGCTGTTGTTAGTCTCTGCTGTTTCGTAGCCTCCCCGTAAAGACCTCAGCATATTGGACTTCAAAGGCGGCCCAGAATAAATCAAGACCACTCAGGATTAACAGTGGCAAATTATTAATGAACCCGAGGTCTCAGGCCTGCATGGCTCGGCGCAGGCAGCGTGTCACAAAGCATCGCAACTAGTAAACGCACACACACATACACTTGATAGTCGCTGCTGCTGCTGATGCTGCTAAATTAACACCGCCGCCACCACCGCTGCTCCTCTCCCTGATTTAAATATTAATCTTTCTCCCATCCCATCCTGGTGCAGAGAGAGCAGAGGGCTGGGAGGAGGAAAGGAGAGGGGGACAGCACCCAATACAATTACACATGCATTTTACAAGTGTTACATCTGGTCACGGAAAATCAATCCCCTTTATATAATCAACGAAACAAGTCTGTTTGGAAGGGAGAGGGACGGGAAACGTGATTACCGGGTAGGGCTGGCTGCGGCTGCAGAAACAGGAGCCCCGGTAATGCAGTCACGGGGAAGCTCGGAGGGAGTATCCGTGAGTGGTGACCAGCGCAGCCGGCGTGTATTCCTTTTTAATAGACGTTGGGCCTGGATCCCATTGGAGAGTTTGCTTGACAATCTGACAAAGTTATCTCAAGATAAATGGGTTATGGGTTGGTGGGGGGAGGGGGGTTATGGGTTGGTGGGGGGAGGGGGGTGAACTAGTGACTTGACTTCCCATGTCTTTGGTTTGACGGAGGACGTGCCCGGGAGTGGCGAGTGCTGATGGCGCACGGGGGTCCCTGCAGGTAGATCAGTATAGCTGTATCTGCACACAGACCCACTACCAGCACATCAGATAGCTTCATGTTAGCTTGATTAAAAGGAAGGCTCCAATGACAGACACACCGCAGCCTGGCCACTAGCTAGTAATAATACCCACCCGCCTTGACCATTTCCCTAACAACCAGTCCAGTCAGTCACGGGAACAGGAGAGAACCTATATCCTAGGATCTGTTTATATCATTTAATTCTCCTGATAAACTCACTTTTTGTATATCCCTGTCAGTTCACGTTATCTCTATCGCCGGTGCTCGCTTTTTTTTGTTGCCGCGGAGCGAATTATGCCCCTAAATGTCAAAATTGCTGCACTTTATTAGGTTAATTAGGACCTATATGAGGAGACTGAGTGAAGCCGGCCACATGACAAACATTGAGGAGCGTTGTTGACAGGCACAGAGCTTTGGCACACATACTGCACACACACACACACACACACACACAACCACACACACAACCGTATCACTGCACGTTGACTCACTAAGCCTAGACACCTGAGTGCAGTGGTCATGATGCAGGAATATATGTTTTATCATACTACTGTCTTCATCCATCAATTCCAATGTAGGCCTACAGTATTTGAAAATGTTCACTTCAAACAGGAGGGAATTACAAGGAGTGAAGTTTATGTGTGGATAATGATATGCTCAGCTTTGTGCACATTGAAATAGGATCAAAGCAGTTCCTGATCAATAGCTAGCTACACGTGTGATCTGTACAAATCAATTTAAAGACTACAGATCAGGATTGGGCTAATGGTGGTGGCCTTTCTGAACTGTAACTTATATGAAACCGATTGTTCATTACAGGGTTATTTCATGGTATTCGTCACTTTGCAAGCTTCTGTCTTTCATTCTAGGAGTGTCGGAATGGCCTGAGGATATAGTCTACTCAGAGCTAGTGTGTTGTCATGCCAATTCCCAATGATTTGCCTTGTGTGTTTTAAGACTTTGAAAAATGTGAAAATATGTTCTGCAGACGTAACAGGGTACATTTGATATGCCACACAGTATGCAGGAAAATATACTACAGAAACATTTTAATTCTTACATTTGTGTGATAGTACAATTAACATAATGATTCTTATGATCAAGCAATGTTTTTTATTAAAATGTGTTCTATATTAATCATTGTTACAATTATTGTATTCTATAATAAATGTATCATATTGGTTTTGTAATAACAATGTAACTCATCATTTATAATTATAACTCCTGATTGTATACAATACAAAAAGTATATTGGAAGTAAATGATACATAATCCGATGTAAATGTCAAACAAATGTATAATACCCAGAGAACAGTGCTGTGTCTGTGGATCATAGGGAAGAGACATTATCCACAGATGCTACCTGTTTATTCAAACAAGCTCAATTTACATCTATGTAATGCAATCACAGGATATGAATAGTATTGGACTTGGACACATTTTGAGCATGTTTGTAACTAATAATGAACTAGCCAAAAAGAAAATCCAAAGCACAGTATATCTGGATAGAGCCAAAAAGAAAATCCAAAGCACAGTATATCTGGATAGAGATTTGTCAGACATGATCATCCAACTCAGAATGATATTGCATCTGAATCCTAACTAAATATGCCCCAAAACATATATTTGTGTCTCTCCATACTAGAGGTAAGCAGCTGGACATGCTGGCCTTAAATCTCCACTATACACCCCACATTGCTCCACTATAACCATTATAATGGAGGATGCATTATTTCTTTTTCCTTCAGTTTGTGTCACAGGTGAGGCCTGGTGGATTTTATCATGGCTGCAGCCCCATCTGTCCCTGGACTGAAATTGCCAATAAAGATGGCCTCATATAGATCATGGTGGCTGGTGGGGGCTGGAGGCATGTCAGCCAGAGTCAGACCATCGCCTGAGAGTAGGGGACGGCCGAATAGGAGTAACCCTGCTCTCTCTCTCTCTCTCTCTCTCTCTCTCTCTCTCTCTCTCTCTCTCTCTCTCGGGGTGTGCTATAAAGATCTCTCCTCAGTAGGGATACAGTGGACAGAGCCATAGGAGAGACAAGCCATGTGTCTGCGCTTTCCCTTCTGACCTCCAGAGGTAGTGAATCAAAGTAATGGGCTAAAGACATAAAGATAGATGGAGACAATGGTGGGAGAAAGAAAGGTGGCTTCACCTCCAACACCTACAGTGGGGAAAAAAAGTATTTAGTCAGCCACCAATTGTGCAAGTTCTCCCACTTAAAAAGATGAGAGAGGCCTGTAATTTTCATCATAGGTACACGTCAACTATGACAGACAAAATGAGGAAAAAAAATCCAGAAAATCACATTGTAGGATTTTTTATGAATTTATTTGCAAATTATGGTGGAAAATAAGTATTTGGTCACCTACAAACAAGCAAGATTTCTGGCTCTCACAGACCTGTAACTTCTTCTTTAAGAGGCTCCTCTGTCCTCCACTCGTTACTTGTATTAATGGCACCTGTTTGAACTTGTTATCAGTATAAAAGACACCTGTCCACAACCTCCAACAGTCACACTCCAAACTCCACTATTGCCAAGACCAAAGAGCTGTCAAAGGACACCAGAAACAAAATTGTAGACCTGCACCAGGCTGGGAAGACTGAATCTGCAATAGGTAAGCAGCTTGGTTTGAAGAAATCAACTGTGGGAGCAATTATTAGGAAATGGAAGACATACAAGACCACTGATAATCTCCCTCGATCTGGGGCTCCACGCAAGATCTCACCCCGTGGGGTCAAAATGATCACAAGAACAGTGAGCAAAAATCCCAGAACCACACGGGGGGACCTAGTGAATGACCTGCAGAGAGCTGGGACCAAAGTAACAAAGCCTACCATCAGTAACACACTACGCCGCCAGGGACTCAAATCCTGCAGTGCCAGACGTGTCCCCCTGCTTAAACCAGTACATGTCCAGGCCCGTCTGAAGTTTGCTAGAGTGCATTTGGATGATCCAGAAGAGGATTGGGAGAATGTCATATGGTCAGATGAAACCAAAATATAACTTTTTGGTAAAAACTCAACTCGTCGTGTTTGGAGGACAAAGAATGCTGAGTTGCATCCAAAGAACACCATACCTACTGTGAAGCATGGGGGTGGAAACATCATGCTTTGGGGCTGTTTTTCTGCAAAGGGACCAGGACGACTGATGTGTGTAAAGGAAAGAATGAATGGGGCCATGTATCGTGAGATTTTGAGTGAAAACCTCCTTCCATCAGCAAGGGCATTGAAGATGAAACGTGGCTAGGTCTTTCAGCATGACAATGATCCCAAACACACCGCCCGGGCAACGAAGGAGTGGCTTCGTAAGAAGCATTTCAAGGTCCTGGAGTGGCCTAGCCAGTCTCCAGATCTCAACCCCATAGAAAATCTTTGGAGGGAGTTGAAAGTCCGTGTTGCCCAGCGACAGCCCCAAAACATCACTGCTCTAGAGGAGATCTGCATGGAGGAATGGGCCAAAATACCAGCAACAGTGTGTGAAAACCTTGTGAAGACTTACAGGAGACGTTTGACCTGTGTCATTGCTAACAAAGGGTATATAACAAAGTATTGAGAAACTTTTGTTATTGACCAAATACTTATTTTCCACCATAATTTGCAAATAAATTAATTACAAATCCTACAATGTGATTTTCTGGAATCTTTTTCTCATTTTGTCTGTCATAGTTGACGTGAACCTATGATGAAAATTACAGGCCTCTCTCATCTTTTTAAGTGGGAGAACTTTCACAATCGGTGGCTGACTAAATACTTTTTTCCCCCACTGTATGTAAGAGAGGGGGTCTGGACACTGTCCGTGATCAATAATATGTAAAGTAATCTACTAAAACATAGTAATGTATAGGGGACTGTAAAGACAATATGAATCCATTACCACCATGAGGAAGACAGTGATATTGAGATCAGTCACACTTGTAGAAGATCAATACAACAATGTCTGTCCAGAAAAAACAGTAAAGTGAGACAAAGCTTTTCAGAACAATCCATGTTTATTCAATATAACTAAATACTAAATCAACCTATAATAAGTTTAAATAGTGAAATATGACACTTAAATAACCACTCATATAATATGAGTAATATGGAAAGGATAAATGATTTGCATTTACAATGAGTGGTTTCTGTCAGATAACTGTGTCAGCCATTATGATTAGAATGTTCAGGTGTGTGTTGATGCCCCATTTACTGTCACACAACAGCTTCTTCTCTGATTGGCTTGATAAAGTTTTGGCCTCTTAAAACGGCCATGTTCTGTGTTTGATCATGCAGGACCTTCGCAGATGTAGAGTTTTTTGAAAGAACCACAGTGCTCCCTGCTGGCTGAAAGAGACATTGCAAACAACAGCAGAGAGCCCCCACTAAACTGTACACAACACAGGTCAGATGCTTGTGTGTGTGTGTGTGTGTGTGTGTGTGTGTGTGTGTGTGTGTGTGTGTGTGTGTGTGTGTGTGTGTGTGTGTGTGTGTGTGTGTGTGTGTGTGAATAACCCAAGTCCATGTTGCTCACATGTCAGTGTGTGCATACGTGTGCGTCTGTTTTTCAAATCCATGTTTATTGTGCGTACTCCACAACTCTACATGGCAGTCTCTGTTATCATCCTCAGGGGCATGGTGAGAGCACAACCACAATAGTTTTCACCAAGAATTTGTCTGAATCACGGAGAGAGAACCTGCATGGCCAATGGGCAACTTCAATAAAGGCAATCAGAAGCTATAATGATCAAAATCCTCCACCAAAGTTTATTTTTATGAGGGGACATGGCTGAGGGTTAGGGAATTCAGAGCAGTAATTAATAGTCTTAAGTGACTGTTGTTGGATGAGAGATGCACTCTGGAATGGTACTGTGAGCTGGTACTGTGTCCCCCAGCGCGTCCCACAGCATCTGGCTGGCATGCAGCGAGGAAACTGAGAAACTGTATTACTGCTCTCTCATTTCTCCAGGCTCACACTCCTCCCTGCATGTACCAATGCTAATCTCCTGTCACAAATGTTAAGGGAAAGACTTGAAATGCCACAAAAATGTCATCGTTCCACCATGTTGTCCTCTCATCTAGCCCCCCACCCCACCCCCAAACACACATTAGCAAATATATATGTGTGTGTGTGTGTGTGTGTGTGTGTGTGTGTGTGTGTGTGTGTGTGTGTGTGTGTGTGTGTGTGTGTGTGTGTGTGTGTGTGTGTGACGAGAGGGGACCAACTTCTTCTTGCCGTGGGTTGTTCTTGCTGCGCGGGGGAAGGTTGGTATGTCAGTCCCTTATTGGTACCCCAAGGCAGGCCTGGAGCTCTGGGGTTGTGACTCTCTTCAGTCCTTCCACTGCTAGGGCCAGCAGAAACAAGGAGAAAGCAGTCAGCGCCGACTACTGACATTTGAACACTGAAATAACTATTTTCTTAGAGGTTGTAAAAGGTGTTACATTTGTCACAGTCTGAGTTTATGCCCATTTCGGAGGAATTAACCTACAAAGACCAGGTAATAGAACCTCAAAATCTTTATGCTCTATTACAACAAGCTAACACTGATATACACAAAGGTTACCTCCCAGGTTTGTTCATCCACAATCATTTGTGAAAGCTGTCTGTCTTCTCTCTGGTGTTGGGGGAAATGTGAGACAGATAGGAAAAATAAAAACTGGATGCTGGGGTAGGATTTCAGTCTCTGTCTCTTTCCATCACAGGCTTTTCTCTAATTGTCACACAGCCGCCCTATGTCTGTGCCCATGTTCGTTCCAGCTTGGCAATCCAAGGTAGCACCAATACACAATCCGTGCTGACAGCATGCATGTCTCTGCTCACGACCGATCCTTGTGCACGATCTCGTGCAGCTCTAGATTTAAATATCCAGACGATAACCTTACAGGTTATGAATGGTAGCAGGGGAGACAGCTCTGCATAGGCCTTACATCCAAGCCAGACAAATCAGTGTAACGGGGGAAGAGATATCACAATTGGGGAATGCGGATGCCCCTGGAAGCCCCACGGCAGTATGGGTGACCCCGCGGTATATTCTCTTACAAATGTGACCCTGGATTATGTATCACAATCGGCATGAGAAATAATCCCACGGGCTATAGATCGTCCTCGGCAACTGGAGATTGTTGTCCTCAGCACATCTGTGTACATACAGGATGTGGCAGCTCCAAGGCATTTGGTAGAGGAGGCTTACTTTAACGCTGCAGGCATGCATTTCTGAAATCCCTACTAGGCTAAAAATGTATGACGTGCTGAAACACACAAACAAAAAGGGAAAAACTGGAATTATCCTTACCTTGTTCTGTGGCATCTAATCATTTGTGATAGTTTGTGTACTCATTCTTATAATTAATTTGCTTTCTGGGACAGCTTTTCTTCTCCAAATTAGTTCTAAAAATAATGTTTGCAATAGCAGATAAAGTGCACATGTAGTGATGGGGTTAGGATATGTGCAAGGTAATAAACATTAACAAGAACGTTCCATCCAAGGCCCTATTCGTACTAGATTCAATCATAAAAAGGCCCTAGAATAATATTGCTACAATTAGGCTAGATGAGGTTTGAGGTTCAAGTCAAATAGGGGGTGCTTATATTTGTCCTGTTTCACTCATGTACAAGTGTGTGGTGTGAAATGGAAATTTGTTTTTAGTATATCCCACTCCCCCTGAGACACTGGGGTCACAGCCAGGGATCAGCTATTATTGACGGCGACCATGGCATAGTTAGGGTTAAATGCCTTGCTTAAGAGCAGCGCAACAGATTTTTCACAGAGTCAGCTCAGGGAGTCAAACTAGCAACCTTTCAGTTACTGGCCCAATGCTGTAACCGCTAGGCTACCTACCTTCCATCTCATGTGCTCACTGCATATTGGGCTTTTTTGGAATACTGTATTTATTCATTCCTTATTTTACTGTAACCTGGTAAATTGACTGAGAACACATTCTAATTTACAGCAACAACCTGAGGAAGAGTTGCAGGGGTTCATCAGTGTAGGAAAACTCTGATGAATTCTACTTCATGTTATGGTGATACATGTAACGTGCCAAGCCGGACCATGGTAGAGTTTTTACCACAGGCAGTAGCTTTTTTTTAACCCTGTTTAGAGTAACTTCCCTCCACATCACCTCAACCTGGATACTCAAATATATGTGACAACCAGGAACATGACTGATGGGAGGTAGTAGCACGCGACACCTCAACGCAGCCGTCACTTCCTATGATGTCATACACACACCTGGCCCTCATAGAGTTAATAAGCAGAGTTTGATTGACATCTGACATTTCATTATGGACGAGTCATAAGGAGGCTGTACAAATCGAAACAGACATGACATACAACGGCAGAGCAAGGAGACTGACATGCCAGGAGACACGGAGGCAAACTTGCTGCAGGACTTGGGGAAACTCTAGACCTTCACTGTCATTTTGATTTAATTTTCCACAAATCTCATACAACGCAGTGAGGAAACAAGTATGTTACTATGAATTGTAGGCCCCTGTATGCTTCCCATTATTTGATAGATTCAGCTGTAGGAAGGGTTTGAATTACTGGAGTGCCCGAAGATGCCGAGCACTCCCATAAGAAATCAGGGTACCCCTATACTATTAACATGTGTATTCCCATAAGAATATTGACACATTGATTGTATTACATAACACATCTTCGCCCCTCTGCTCATTTATAAGCTGGAGCCAAGTCATGCTGGAAAACGACATATCTAAGCCAGCACAGTACTGGGGTCCTGTGTGGCTCAGTTAGTAGAGCATGACGCTTGCAACGCCAGGGTTGTGGGTTCAATTCCCTCTGGGGAAAAATGTATGCACTCACTACTGTAAGTTGCTCTGGATAAGAGCATCTGCTAAATGACTAAAATGTACTGCTTGGGTTGGCGTGAAAAGGATAATTGATCAGACTGAATTAAAATGAGACTAGTATTTTATGTAGGCTTACATGCAAATCCATTACAAAACAAGCTTTTCATTTATTATTAAAACTCCTCAGTTAACAGTATGCCTTATATTAACCAAATACCATAAGATTTGTAAACATGAATTATCCATACACCAATTGAAAACCTCTCTTTAATGTGCCTCAGTGGGGGTTTTTGTGTGCCATTTTTATTCTGCTGAAATATTTTTTGATTAATCAAGAAAGATAGACTTTAAGATATATATATATATAAATTAAACAATTAAACATTCTCAATTTGATCATTCATGTGTAGCCTAAAATAATGTAAGCACGTTTTAACTACCTAATAAAGACATTATTCTGTAACGAAATATTCATGGCGATAGTATTCGTATACTATAAAGTACTTTTATCTGATGCAACGTAATGAAACAAAATAATAGCCACTTTTTATGTCACCATTGGCTGAATATGTTGTCGATTTAAATCTAGTGGGCAGGACTGAGTAATTTCGACCAATCCTGTGCCATCTCCCTTGTCCCATCGTTCACAAAGATGTCGTTGAAAGAGCTATCCTCGCTAGAAAAGGCTTTAGGATTGAAAAAGCCTAACAAATACAGTACTCAGGGGGATAAGAAGGTGAATTTGCCATCTAATGGTTGCGGTTACAGTTATCGATATGTGCTAAATAAAATAGAGCTTACCACATGAACAGTAGCCTAGGTTAAAAAGAGTCGTGAGCACATGCTAGCTACAAAGCTAGCTAGCTAGCTAATGTTAGCATGCCAGTATACTTTCCATAGAAAAGCAAGATACTAGTTAGCTAGCTAGCTTTAGCTAGTTCTATTTTAGCGAAGGCAGGTCACGTAGGAACAAAGAAGCTATAACTTTACCCCATATAAGTTGTAGAGTAAATGTGTAATCAATGTTTGAGCTAAACTGTGTTATTAGCCAGCTGGCTTGGCTAACATTGAATGAATCTGCTGCCTGTTTATGCCATGTGATTGCAATCTTAGGTTGCCAACGATTTCTGGCTCTAACTATAGCAAATTTCAGTGGAGTGCTATACTGACTCAACTGCCTTCATTACAATGTTAGAAACACAAGTCACAGGGTGTAGTCAATGTGACTGCATGTTTAAGCACTGAAATACTGTATCTTGTTGACAAGTCATTACAATACAGACACTGACATTATGTGTCCATAATTCCTATCAAGCTAAAGCTAAATGTACACATTGACATTCTCTCTCCCACCCAGGTGCCTGTCCTCCAGAGTGTTAATGGGCCAGCTCTGGTTGGCTTGGTGACCATCGCCACTCACCTGGTCCAGGAGGCCAAGCGGCCTGAGTTGCTGGGTGGGTCAGCAGAACACAAGGCTGTAGTGCAGCAGTGGCTGGAGTACAGAGTCACCAAAGTGGACGGATGCCACAACGAAGATATCAAGACCATACTAAAGGTAGAGACCCAGAAACAATAGTAAAGATTATTCTCCAACGTTTTATAACTTCAAATCATCCAGAATTAGAAAGTAAATTAAAATAAATAAATATCGAAGTACATTTTATTGTCCAATGTAAATGTGGACCCACTGTTTTTCTACCATTGCTGTCATATGGGATAGACCGGCTTGGTGAGCTGTGTACGGAGAGGGTCTAGAATAGCAGAGCCTGGGAGAAGCCCCTGAGCCAAACTCGCCAACCCATGCTCCACCAGCCGTGGCTAGACTGACAGAGTGTGTGACTCATTAAGGCGCGGGGATATGAATCTAGGCTGATATATGGCCCTTCAGTGACATGGCCGAGGTGGGCAAAGCCGTAGATAAGAGCTAAGGGTGGGCACACACTTTACAATATAAGTCTTTAATTGGGGGCCGCTGTCGACAGCGTGAAAGGGATATGAAGCCATTGGTTGACTGGACAGGCGGCTCTCGGCACTGGCTGTCAGGGTGACGTGCCGCCTTGGCATCACTGAGAAGTCCTACTGATCCAGAATGTGGACGTGAATGTGGACTTTTAAAAAATGTAATGGTGCCACTTACAGAAGTTAGCCCTGAGCCCCACTCTGTGCCCCCACTGGCTGTTCACTAGAACTCTTAACAGCACACCAATAATCCCAGAAATGAAAGGGGTCAATGCGGGCCACAATAGCATACGTTTTTGTTTTTTTGCGCTTGTAAATTCTACCGTGTCACCAGTTTGTGTTGATTGTGCAGAAAAACAGCCAACATTTTAGATTTGAATTCAATAGTTACACTTTGGAATCGATTTCATGGGCGGCTTTAGTCATACCGTTGATTTAGAAAACCTCAAGTCTTGGAAAATAACAAGTTTGTCCTCAGGGGAGCTAATGTTCTACCTTGTGCAATAACTTATTCTTCACTGGGACCAGAAAGTGCCCTTCCTTCACTATGGTAGAATAGTCATGATGTTATAACCCACAACCTTGGGGTTGTAGTGAGGTCTAGAATCCCCAGTGAGTGTAGAGATATCAGAAGGCTTGGACAGACTGTGGTTGGGGATGGTGGAGGAGCAGAACCCAGGTTCTGAACTCCATGTGGGGGTGGAGGGGGAGCAGTCTTCCGTAGCTGTAGGGAAGGCAGGGATCTGATTGTGGCGGAGGAGACTGCTGCCTTCATGCCTTGCTTGGCAGCACATTCCGGCTGAACAATAACTCCATTAGCCCTCAAGACGCTGTATGTGCAGTACAAGTGCTAAAGATGGTTCCGTCCCTTGGGACCTGCACAACCACACACACACAGCCCCTGTGTGCTTAGTCCATCCAGTTTGTGGAAGGTTCATTAGATTTGCAGGCGCCCAAGTCAGTTGGGAGAGGAGTGGGCCACTTGTAAGGCATCTGCGCTAGCCGGAGTGGCCAGAGTTTTGGGGATGCCATGCCACGGCAGGTAAATACGTGTTCCCCCTCAGGTCGCTCATTATTCACATACAGATACAGCGCTCTCCACTCATATGTGCGCGTCACGCACTCCCAGATATATAGGTTAAATAGATCTCAGGCCTGGGTTGGCTCCACCAGCCACCATCTTAGTTTTCAACTATTTTGACTGTTAAAGATGTTTATTTTGATATTTTGTCTCTTTAACTGTGGATATGTCATTATCACCCCATTGCTGAAAGTTTGGTTATTGTTTTTCCTCTTTAAAATAAATGTTCTATAGTTGATTAAATTCCTTGGTCAACTTTTGAGACATTTCTCAGATTCAAATGTCTAATCTGGTTGTTATGATAAAAAAAAAAAAAAAGCTTAGATAATGTCAAGAATCACATTGGAGTGATTCTGACTGTGGTCCTCAAGACAATTGTTTGTAGGCGTATGTCTCCACAGTGCATTCGGAAAGTATTCAGACCCCTTGACTTTTTCCACATTTTGTTACGTTACAGCCTTATTCTAAAATTGATAAAATAGTTTTTTTTCCCGTCATCAATCTACACACAATACCCCATAATTACAAAGCAACAACTGGTTTTTAGAAATGTTAGCAAATTTATAAAAAATAAAGTGAACACACTTAAATAAGTGTTCAGACCCTTTACTCAGTACTTTGTTGAAGAACCTTTGGCAGCGATTACAGCCTTGAGTCTTCTTTGGTATGACGCTACAAGCTTGGCACACCTGTATTTGAAGAGTTTCTCCCATTATTCTCTGCAGATACTCTCAAGCTCTGCCAGGTTGGATGGGGAGCGTTTGATCGGTTTCAAGTCCGGGCTCTGGCTAGGCCACTCAAGGACATTCAGAGACTTGTCCCGAAGCCACTCCTGCGTTGTCTTGGCTGTGTGCTTAAAATGTTTGTCCTGTTGGAAGGTGAACCTTCGCCCCAGTCTGAAGTCCTGAGCAGGTTTTCATCAAGGATCTCTCTGTACTCTTTGCTCCGTTAATTTTTCCCTCGATCCTGACTAGTCTCCCAGTCCCTGCCCCTAAAAAACATTCCCACATGACGCTGCCACCACCATGCTTCACTGTAGGGATGGTGCCAGGTTTCCTCCAGACGTGACGCTTGGCATTCAGGCCAAAGAGTTCAATCTTGGTTTCATCAGACCAGAGAATCTTGTTTCTCATGGTCTCAGAGTCCTTTAGGTGCAGTTTGGCAAACTCCAAGCAGGCTGTCATGTGCCTTTTACTGAGGAGTGGCTTCTGTCTGGCCACTCTACCATAAAGGCCTGATTGGTGGAGTGCTGCAGAGATGGTTTTCCTTCTGGAAGGTTCTCCCATCTCCACAGAGGAACTTCGGAGCTCTGTCAGTGGCCATCGGGTTCTTGGTCACCTCCCTGACCAAGGACCTTCTCCCCCGATTGCTCAGTTTGGCCAGGCGGCCAGCTCTAGAAAGAGTCTTGGTGGTTCCAAACTTATTCCATTTAAGAATGATGGAGGCTACTGTGTTCTTGGGGACCTTCAATGCTGCAGACATTTTTTGGTACCCTTCCCCAGATCTGTGCCTCGACACAATCCTGTCTCGGAGCTCTACGGACAATTCCTTCGACATCATGGCTTGGTTTTTGCTCTGACATGCACTGTCAACTGTGGGACCTTATATAGACAGGTGTGTCCCTTTCCAAATCATGTCCAATCAATTGAATTGACCACAGGTGGACTCCAATCAAGTTGTAGAAACATCTCAAGGATGATCAATGGAAACAGGATGCACCTAAGCTCAATTTCGAATACTTATGTGAATAGGTTTTATTTTTGCTAAAATGTCTAAAAACCAGTTTCCGCATTGCCATTATGTGTGTAGATTGATGAGGAAAAAAACGAATTTAATAAATTTTAGAATAAGGCTGTAACGTAACAAAAATGTGGAAAAGGGAAGGGGTCTGAATACTTTCCGACTGCACTGAGGATCTGTGAAATTCTGTCAAATATGCAATTCTAATTAACCTAATGATCCACCAAAAGTAATTTACTTTTATTTTTTTCCTCATGCAGGACCTCAACAGTTATCTAGAAGACAAGGTTTACCTGGCAGGAAATCAGTTCACCCTAGCCGACACACTCATGTACTACGGAATTCATCACGTCATCGTAAGTCTGTCAAACGGAGCTCACAATTAAAAGAGTCATATGGTTAAAGGGCATGAGAAAGGAAACTTGACACAAGCAGAAAAGATGAGGCGCAAAATGATGTCTTTAGCCCAGGCCAAGGAAGAAGTTTGTTGGCCCCTGGAGGCTGACAGAGAGAAACTGGATCACATGTTGAGAAATGTCAGCGGTTGTGGCGGAGATGGATCGTTGCCACCAGGCACAAGGGAGTCAGTTTAGTTTTTTATCACAGCGGTTAACCTCAGGACAGAGGTCAGTCAGCAGCCCAGTTCCTCATTCTATTTGTTTGAAGTTCAGTTCAGGGGGGGGACTATCATAGCTATCGAACCCAACTGGCATGATTTTAGACTCTATTTCAGGTACAGTAGAGCTATGTTAGACCAGGCTTGGGCAGCCTCACAACGAACCTGAAACAGGATTGTCTAATATGTTCACATTATTATGGTGTCTCTTCAGCTAGCAATTACAGTTGAAGTCAGAAGTTTACATACACCTTAGCCAAATACATTAAAACTCAGTTTTTCACAATTCCTGACATTTAATCCTAGTAAAAATTCCCTGTCTTAGGTCAGTTAGGATCACCACTTTATTTTAAGAATGTGAAATGTCAATAATAGTAGAGTGATTTATTTCAGCTTTTATTTATTTCATCACATTCCCAGTGGGTCAGAAGTTTACATACACTCAATTAGTATTTGGTAGCATTGCCTTTAAATTGTTTAACTTGGGTCAAACGTTTCGGGTAGCCTTCCACAAGCTTCCCACAATAAGTTGGGTGAATTTTGGCCCATTCCTCCTGACAGAGCTGGTGTAACTGAGTCAGGTTTGTAGGCATCCTTGCTCGCACACTCTTTTTCAGTTCTGCCCACAAATGTTCTATAGGATTGAGGTCAGGGCTTTGTGATGGCTACTCCAATACCTTGACTTTGTTGTCCTTAAGCCATTTTGCCACAACTTTGGAAGTATGCTTGGGGTCATTGTCCATTTGGAAGACCCATTTGCGACCAAGCTTTAACTTCCTGACTGATGTCTTGAGATGTTGCTTCAATATATCCACATAATTTTCCTTCCTCATGATGCCATCTATTTTGTGAAGTGCACCAGTCCCTCCTGCAGCAAAGCACCCCCACAGCATGATGCTGCCACCCCTGTGCTTCACGGTTGGGATGGTGTTCTTCGGCTTGCAAGCACCCCCTTTTTCCTCCAAACATAATGATGGTCATTATGGCCAAACATTTCTATTTTTGTTTCATCAGACCAGAGGACATTTCTCCAAAAAGTACGATCTTTGTCCCCATGTGCAGTTGCAAACCGTAGTCTGGCTTTTTTATGGCGGTTTTGGAGCAGTGGCTTCTTCCTTGCTGAGCGGCCTTTCAGGTTATGTCGATATAGGACTCGTTTTACTGTGGTATAGATACTTTTGTACCTGTTTCCTCCAGCATCTTCACAAGGTCCTTTGCTGTTGTTCTGGGATTGATTTGCATTTTTCACACCAAAGTACATTAATCTCTAGGAGACCGAACACGTCTCCTTCCTGAGTGGTATGACGGCTGCATGGTCCCATGGTGTTTATACTTGCATACTATTGTTTGTACAGATAAACGTGGTACCTTCAGGCGTTTGGAAATTGCTCCCAAGGATGAACCAGACTTGTGAATGTCTAGTTTTTTTTTCTGTGGTCTTGGCTGATTTCTTTTGATTTTCCCATGATGTCAAGCAAAGAGGCACTGAGTTTGAAGGTAGGCCTTGAAATACATCCACAGGTACACCTCCAATTGACTCAAATGATGTTAATTAGCCTATCAGAAGCTTCTAAGGCCATGACATAATTTTCTGGAATTTTCCAAGCTGTTTAAAGGCACAGTCAACTTAGTGTATGTAAACTTCTGAGCCACTGGAATTGTGATACAGTGAATTATAAGTGAAATAATCTGTCTGTAAACAATTGTTGGAAAAATTACTTGTGTCATGCACAAAGTAGATGTCCTAACCGTCTTGCCAAAACTATAGTTTGTTAACAAGAAATTTGTGGAGTGGTTGAAAAACGAGTTTTAATGACTCCAACCTAAGTGTATGTAAACTCCCGACTTCAACTGTACACTTGTTTTACATTTACTTTTACATTTTAGTCATTTAGCAGACGCTCTTATCCAGAGCGACTTACAGTTAGTGAATACATATATATATATTTTTTATACTGGCCCCCCGTGGGAATCGAACCCACAACCCTGGCGTTGCAAACGCCATGCTCTATCAACTGAGCTACATCCCTGCCGGCCATTCCCTCCCCTACCCTGGACGACGCTGGGCCAATTGTGCGCCGCCCATGAGTCTCCCGGTCGCGGCCGGCTGCGACAGAGCCTGGATTCGAACCAGGATCTCTAGTGGCACAGTTAGCACTGCGATGCAGTGCCTTAGACCACTGCGCCACTCAGGAGACTGTGGGGAAAGAAATGTGACTTAAGTTACAAGTAGAGTTGCTTCATTAGTTTTGGTACTAGCTAGTTATAGCCAGAAAGATGCATTTGCTAAATATAAATGGAGATTCATAACATTGCTAGACATTTTATTTTCCCGCCTGCCTTGTAATGTGACAGTAGTGTCATTCTCAACCTTAAACAATGTCAGATTTGTATAGTATGGATCATCAGTGATAAAAATGAATGACCCCCTGTCTCTCCTAGGTGGACCTGGCCGTCCAGGAGAAGGAGAAGTACATGAACATGACGAGGTGGTTCAATCACGTCCAGCACTACCCCGGCATCCGGCACCACCTGCCCCCCGTGGTGGTCCTGAGGAACAGAGTCTACACCAGCGGCCACCACTGAGGTCTCCTGTCCCCTGTCAGGGTGCACTGCTGGCTGCCAGGATGGCCCAGGGCGGACTTGGGGGGTACACAGGGTGGTGCTGACATCTCATCATCCCCACCTACCCAACACTACGGTCCCTCCCTCGCCTTCGAGACGTTTGATGTCTTTTTGTTGTTGTTCGGAGTCTCTGTTTTTTTTATGACTGCAGATGCTGTCAGTGTCAAGGTGTAGGGATATTCTAGCGCTGCTTTCTGAAACTGGCTCCCTGAGAGCATTCTTGCTGATGAATGGCAGTAGGGTTTGCTGATACCTGTCAGCAACTCTTGTCTTTTCACTTAAAGGGATAGTTCACCCAAATTACAAAATGACATTGGTTTCCGTACAGCAATCCATCGTTTAGTTTCCCATGCACTGTTTCCACATGCTAATGGTTTAGCGTTTGTGGCACAAATCCCATTCAAGTCATGGGACTGATATTAGCATTTTTTGCACATCATGTTCAAATCATCCAAAACTGTTGAGCTTCACAAACAATTTTAGATACTTTGGATGATTTGGACATGATGTGCGAAATAGGCTAATATCAGTCCCATGACTTGATTGAGATTTGTGCCCAAATGCTGAAACGTTAGCATGTGGAAACAGTGCCAGAGAAACTAAACCAAAGCATAGATTGCTGTAATACCTTGTCCATAGACTACTTACAGAGTAAGGAAACCAATGTCATTTTGTAATATGGGTGAACCTTCCCTTTAACCTGAGCCTTGAATGTGAAAAAGTATTATTAAAAAGTACAAATTAGTTAATAGTTTGCTATGTCGCTTTAAAGAAGTCCCTCTTGCAATTTCAATGTCTCAACATGTTACTTAAACAAAACAAAATAACTCCAGTCCGCCGAACTGTGTTCAGCATCCTCCACAGATCCCAGGTCCACTATCAACTTTCCGCCCTCATGAATATAGTCTTCAGTCTTAGTTTCCCGAGCTGCTGCCTCTGCTATTCCACCAGCAGCGTGGGCAGCAGCCTCTAGTTCAGATCAGAGTCACTCGAATCAATCTGTGTGTTGATGCTGAAGGACAGAGGGCAGACTACCAGCTGCCATAGAGGCCACAGTGTGCCTCTGTCCAATGCTAGAGCCCTGGGTGTCAGCCATGCATTGTGTCATTTCACCCTCTTACCCATGGGGCGGCAAATCATTTTGCAACAACATCCGAGTGATAATACACACTCACACAAGCTGACTGGATTTAGCCATTAGCTCTGTCAGCAGTGGGAATCACAGCTAATATATATATTGAATCGCTGTGTTTGCACAACAAAATAGTTGGGTTATCTTTGACTTAATTATGAAAACTTTATCCGATGTGTCAAACTGTTAACTGGTTTAAACTGGCCTTTTTGTCCCTCCTAGTTTTCTGGTATGTTCTTCCTAATAAGCCTGCCTTATGACGGCTGCTGCTTTACTGCTATGGTTTGTGTTATTTAAGTCTACAGAAGGTTGTCCTGTGCCAATAAAAATCAAAGGGAAACAAAGATAATCTTCATCTCATGAGTCTCATCTTGTTTTGTTTTTTATTAATCGCTTATTTATAATTCAAATATATATGTTTTTAATTTGGTGGGTCCATCGATTAAACAACAGCAAACAAGGTGCTGTGTGTTCCAGAAAGAGTAGACTTGTGAAAGCAGACATCCTGCAGTCATTTGAGCAGGCCTTGTGACTAGATAAGAAAGAACATTGCACTACTGGACCATAATAGAACCACTGTCCTGTTGTTTATTTCAGTTCCATTTAGATATCACTGCTGCTGAAAAGAAGCTTAACACAGCATGTCATGCTTTATCTTTGAGGTGTCAGCTAGATTGCAGAGACTGAACTTAAGAGGGCTTTTGTTTTATGCGTTTAAACTGCGTAGACACATTTTGAAGTTATACAAAGCTTTCTGAAGACCTAACTCATGGATTCGCAACTAACTCGACGATGTGTAACAATAAACTTCAAATTAGTCTTTGATGTTTTGTGTGCTGACTGACTATTGTCGTAATGTCAAAATGGCAGTGTCATTAGGTCTTCCAGCTTTGCAGCTGATGATCAAACCAAAGCCAAGACAAACCCATAGATGAAGCCACAGTGGGTAACTCAAGACAGCCCAATTAGTAGGAACCTCTCCCCAGTCATCTGAAGACAGAGGTTCACCCCTCTACAGGGGTGGACTGCCACAATGAGCTCACATTGAGATCTTTCCCCCCATGGCAGCTGAGGCAGCCTTTTTTCCCCCCACCCCCTGGTCAGCGATAGTTCAAGGGTCAATTGGCTCGGTGGATTAGCAGGGTTCACTGGTGACTTCAGCTCTCACCAGGAGTCATCTCTCAGTGTGTGGTCATGACCAGACGCCACCTATCACTCACTCCTCTTTATGGCCACAAGCGGTTTCACTGTGGGAAGGGCATGGGGGCAGAGTCCAGGGCCAGGTGAGGTGAAGTTGCCCTACGGACAACTATCTAAAGAATGACACCTCTGCTGGGTCTTACCTTTTAAAGTGTAGTGAGGAGTGCCACAGGTTCCCCAAGCAAGACCCTGTGTCAGGTAAGCAGTTTTGGCAATAAGTCTGGTCATGAAGTAAATGGTGCCAATCTGAACTTGTAAAAAACGATGTGGGTTCCCACAGATTCAGGCAGTTTCAATAACTGGTCCCTTAGTACCATCTTCCTAATGAAAGGCAACTGTGGTGGGGTATTCACGTCACATAACACCCCACGGTGTTAGTCCGAGTCTGCCATGTCGACACAAAAAATAGTTTGTTATGTCTTCTTAATGAGATCGAGAGAGCGGCGCATCCGACGGGACGTGTTCCCCTGATTGATTAAATGAAACAATCAACACTGAGTGGGGGCGCATTAACGTGTCGTAAGTGCTTGTGACAGGCCTTGCCTTATCCTCCTCTTACAGATAGTGACAGTTCTACCATGCGCCCATAAAGATGGCATCTGATTGTCAATTGCAATTACACAAGTGCAGAGGCAATGATCAGGCGGGTGGGGGTAGTTTTCTTTGCACACTGTTAAGTACAGTCATTGGTTCAGGCTTCAAGGGCTTGAGGGCAAGTTGGGAAACTTATTTTGCTGTAGTTTCCTCTCCTCTCTAAAGGTACAGAGGATCGTGTGAAATTGTGAGGTAAGCAGGGGATACATTCCAAGGTTGGGTGTATTTGTCTCTTTCACGGTAGTGTTTCTGTTGAGGGTTTTCTATCCAGCTTCTGTATTAGAAGCATGGCGTCTTAATGCAGCTTCTGTATTAGAAGCATGGCGTCTTAATGCAGCTTCTGTATTAGAAGCATGGCGTCTTAATGCAGCTTCTGTATTAGAAGCATGGAGTCTTAATTCAGCTTCTGTATTAGAAGCATGGAGTCTTAATGCAGCTTCTGTATTAGAAGCATGGAGTCTTAATTCAGCTTCTGTATTAGAAGCATGGAGTCTTAATGCAGCTTCTGTATTAGAAGCATGGAGTCTTAATTCAGCTTCTGTATTAGAAGCATGGAGTCTTAATGCGGCTTCTGTATTATAAGCAAGCTACAGGGAGGTAAACACTAATCTTGTCAAAGTTTATTTTCTCTGGGGTACAAGTAGAGCCATGCCATGGAGCGCAGAATGAGCCCAGGTGTGTGGCGAGGAGTTTACGCGACGCACTCACTCACTTCATCAGTCAGAGAGGGGCGGCTGATTCAGCCTAGGTGCTGAAGTACATGTGTGCATCCCGGGGCAATGGGATCACACCTAAACTCAGGCACGGATGACAGACTGCTCCAGAATTAGCCTGCATCGCTTGCCCTCTCTCTCTCCCAACCTGCCTCAGCTGCACACACACTTCCTGGCTGCCGCATTCAGATTCCCTGTGTGTGTGTGTGTTCATGCGCTCGTTCAGGGGGTTGTGGATTTGGCTTGGGGGCAAGGGTTGAGAGAGACGTGGTGAGTTTGGGGGGATGGGAGGAGTGCATACCGTGAAAGAAGCAAGGAAGATAGCAAACTTCCTTGTCTGGATAAGTTCAAATAATGGACCTCTCAGTTCTCTTGTGTGGATTTGTCCTGCGCTATGTTCTAAAGCTGCGAAAGTCTTGATCTTTTTTATATAGACCCCTGCTTTTAGGAGTCAGTGGGGTAGAGGTGCAAGAACATACACATCATTATTATTATTACCAATATGGAACTAGTTCTCCATACATTTTGCCAGGGAATTGTCTCCTCCAGGACATTTTATCGGCTGCACTCTGGCCTTGTGGCATAGTCACTGGTGACAGAGAGGCCATTCTGTGCCCTCATATTCTAATTCTGAAGAATGTGTCGCAAATTAGGTATACATTTTCTCTCCTACTCCATGCACCCTTGCCTCTCTACCCCACAGGTCTATGCCACTTAACTTTAGACTGCCCTCCTGCCTTAATGGTTTTTGATAGGATGTCTTCGGGGGGGGGCTACCAAAAAGTAATTGTGTCTGAAGCCCCTTGACAAGGGCTGTACTTTTAAAAAGGTACTGCTCAGGGAACCGAGGGCAATAAGCTGAGAGAATGGTGATGGTAGTAAGCCTCAGATGCATTCCTGGGTGGAGAGAGGGCAGGAGGGGGTCAATGCCATCAGCGATACCCTATAATGACCACCCTTGGAACAAAAACAACACCTTCATTACCATTTCTCCTCGGCTCATCTGCATATGTGTCAACCGGCTGTGAATTTTTAATTTCCGCCTTATTACAATGCAGATTTTAATTTGGGGTGACTAATTTATTTAAACCTGGAGTGAAATTATCCCCCTCTTCCAGCACTGTTTCCCTCCTTATCTTGTCACATTTCCCTAATGCAAAAAAACACTCCTGATTCATATTTAGGAGAACAACTCAGGCAAGGTTTGATATGATTAACTGTAATTATGTGTTACCTAACTGATCTGCTTACCTTTGGTGCTGTAGTCTAAATACATATTCATGAAGGAGGGGTTTACAGGAATAGTATGTGTTTATCTTCCATTTTATATCAAAGTTTGCATTTCCACTTTTTACCGAAAGACACTTGATACAATGACAGTACTTCGGCATATTTTAACTCTGGGTTGACTGTATCATATAAGCCAAACCAATAGACAGTTCCCAATGTCCACCTCACTGAGCATGGCGATAATGCATAGCCTGGGCACAAAGGGAGCCAGCCGGCGTGGCGCTAATGGATTAACCTTGACAGGACATGATTATGAACCAGAAGTGCACCTTTTACTCATGCCTGGTTGTTTCCCGTGTGTGTGTATATGTATGAGTGTGTGTGTGTGTGTGTGTGTGTGTGTGTGTGTATATATATGAGAGAGTGTGTGTGTGTGGGCTTCACCGCTCACTGGCTTGATTCTGGACTGGGGGCATGAAGCTGCAGTCTGGCATAGGGGATGCCCGCTCGCTCACCCGACTGCTCCACTCACTGCTCACTTCCCCTCTCTCTCTCTCTCTCTCTCTCTCTCTCTCTCTCTCTCTCTCTCTCTCTCTCTCTCCCTCTCTCTCTCTCTCTCTCTCTCTCTCACTCTCTCCCTCTCCCTCTCCCCCTCCACCTCCTCACACACACACAACCGTCCACAGCAGGACTGTCCCAGGACCAGGAGGGGGTGATAATGGGGGTGGGGGGTGGGGGGGTGGGGGGGGGTATGGGTCATGGAGAGAGTGGCAGCTGGGGTCTCAGTCTTACCCCTCAGTGAGCTTGCTCTGCTAAACATCGACTTATTTCAAGGGGTCGCTCTTTGATTCTCTGAGTATTAGTTAAAGTACAGTGATTCAAGTCACTGATATGAAGGGTTAGTTAAAGTACAGCGATTCAAGTCACTGATATGAAGGGTTAGTTAAAGTACAGCGATTCAAGTCACTGATATGAAGGGTTAGTTAAAGTACAGCGATTCAAGTCACTGATATGAAGGGTTAGTTAAAGTACAGCGATTCAAGTCACTGATATGAAGGGTTAGTTAAAGTACAGCGATTCAAGTCACTGATATGAAGGGTTAGTTAAAGTACAGCGATTCAAGTCACTGATATGAAGGGTTAGACCATATTTTGGGCATGCTCTCTTTTAAAAATGTGTCAATGTGATATTTTGTGGATTATTGGAAAAAATTGATGTTTTGTTGGTCCAGTCAACATGCAAAATGTGCTGTGTGTCAAACAGCCATGGATAAAGGAAAGACAAATGATTGCTCAAAGGTTGCAACTGCCTAATTTGCCAAATTACACAGAGTGAGTCTATTTAAGTGAGCATGTGCTGTGAAATTGATTATGCTCCTCTTTGGAATAGCCTATGGTGCATTCCTCACTTAAGGCAGTCTTGAACTCCTAGCATTGAAGGGTACTGTCCCTGAGTCTCGACCAGGGATTGGTTCATGTTGTCACCCCCGGCAACAACCCCAGCGGACATACAGTACAGGACCGGGGGACACCAAGAGGTACGATGTCCTGCAGATGTGTCCGTCTTGGAAAAATGACAGGACATGTTACAGCCATCCACCATCGTGGCTCAAATGGCCTGCAGTCAACCACCCATTCCCCAGCCCAGACACTGCTGAAGGAGCCACTGCTAGGGATGTTGGGGGGTAGGTTACTGAGAGAGCTCCTCAGTCAGGCTATATTTAACTGCACATGACACACAGCTGATCGCTGGCTCCTTTGAAAAAACATATATGGTCGAGGCCTGCGTGAAATCGACATTTGCAACCCGGGGACGGCGCGAGTGAGCCAGGACAAAGCCAGAGTTTTGTGCCTCGTCCGAGGAGGGGGGGTCGAGCGTCAACAAGGCCCATGTCTTATCTCATGTTTCCCCCACACACACTTACGTTAACGCTCGTTACACGCTGGCTTTTCACCACCCCGACTCATCGACACTAACCGCCCGCTTTGAACTGGGCACCAGAGGCCCCAGAAGCCCAAAGGGCAGCGGCGGACTGGTGCGCTATCAAAGATGCTGTTGATGGGTTGGATGGATGATGGCGGAGGTTATACGGGCGTACAATGGTATGGAGATGATCGTATCATAATGGGCCCAGTGTGCTCCTCCAGGCCCCCAATCCACCACCCTCCCCGGTCGTCCCTGCAGGCAGGGAAACTTTGCCTTCCTTACGGCCCTTGCAGACTTCCCTTGTGACTTTCACAGCTGTGCTCTGCGACCATTCATTCAAGCTTAAGATACGTGGTGGGTGCTTTTTCTGTGAGCATGTGATGGCCTGGCTATACACACAAGTGAATGATTCCTGTACCTCTGGTGTTAATGGGGTGTGTTATTTGCAATAATGTCATTTCACAGGGGGTTACGGCACTGCAAAGGCAATGATATGGATCTTTAGCAAGCCAGGTGTACTAGGCGCCTAGTCTTGAATGGATTTGGTATCATGTGGAGAAGACTATAGACAGGTTGGTTGTTTAGCACAGGGGTCCGCAGCCCCGTACTGCATGGGGTCCACGAAAATATACAGTACCAGTCAAACGTTTGGACACACCTACTCATTCAATGGTTTTTCTTTATTTTTACTATTTTCTACATTGTAGAATAATGGTGAAGACATCAAAACTATGAAATAACACATATGGAATCATGTAGTAACCAAAAAAGTGTTAAACAAATCAAAATATTTTATATTTGAGATTCTTCAAATAGCCACCCTTTGCCTTGATGACAGCTTTGCACACTCTTGGCATTCTCTCAACCAGCTTCACCTGGAATGCTTTTCCAACAATCTTGAAGGAGTTCCCACATACAGTGGCTTGCGAAAGTATTCACCCCCCTTGGCATTTTTCCTATTTTGTTGCCTTACAACCTGGAATTAAAATGGATTTTTTGGGGGTTTGTATCATTTGATTTACACAACATGCCTACCACTTTGAAGATGCAAAATATTTTTTCTTGTAAAACAAACAACAAATAAGACAAAACAACAGAAACAGTTTTCCCTCAAGAATTTCCCTGTATTTAGCGCCAACCATCATTTCTTCAATTCTGACCAGTTTCCCAGTCCCTGCCGATGAAAAACATCCCCACAGCATGCTTCACTGTGGGGATGGTGTTCTCGGGTGATGAGAGGTGTTGGGTTTGCGCCAGACATTTTCCTTGATGGCTCAATTTGAGTCTCATCTGACCAGAGTACCTTCTTCCATATGTTTGGGGAGTCTCCCACATGCCTTTTGGCAAACACCAAACGTGTTTGCATATTTTCTTCTTTAAGCAATGGCTTTTTTTCTGGCCACACTTCCGTAAAGCCCAGCTCTGTTGAGTGTACGGCTTAAAGTGGTCCTATGGACAGATACTCCAATCTCCGCTGTGGAGCTTTGCAGCTCCTTCAGGGTTATCTTTGGTCTCTTTGTTGCCTCTCTGATTAATGCCCTCCTTGCCTGGTCCGTGAGTTTTGGTGGGCGGCCCTCTCTTGGCAGGTTTGTTGTGGTGCCATATTCTTTCAATTTTTTAATAATGGATTTAATGGTGCTCTGTGGGATGTTCAAAGTTTCAGATATTTTTTTATAACCCAACCCTGATCTGTACTTCTCCATAACTTTGTCCCTGATCTGTTTGGAGAGCTCCTTGGTCTTCATCTTGCAGCTTGCTTGGTGGTGCCCCTTGCTTAGTGGTGTTGCAGACTCTGGGGCCTTTCAGAACAGGTGTATATATACTGAGATCATGTGACAGATCATGTGACACTTAGATTGCACACAGGTGGACTTTATTTAACTAATTATGTGACTTCTGAAGGTAATTGGTTGCACCAGATCTTATTTAGGGGCTTCATAGCAAAGGGGGTGAATACATATGCACGCACCACTTTTCCGTTGTTTATTTTTTAGAATTTTTTGAAACAAGTTATTTTTTTAATTTCACTTCACCAATTTGGACTATTTTGTGTATGTCCATTACATAAAATCCAAATAAAAATCCATTTAAATTACAGGTTGTAATGCAACAAAATAGGAAAAACACCAAGGGGGATTAATACTTTTGCAAGGCACTGTATGCTGAGCACTTGTTGGCTGCTTTTCCTTCACTCTGCCATCCGACTCATCCCAAACCATCTCAATTGGGTTGATCATCCGTTCACCCAAACCACCCAAACCGCGTCACGGCGGTTGGAACCAAAAATCTCCAATTTGGACTCCAGACCAAAGGACAAATTTCCACCAGTCTAATATCCATTGCTCATGTTTCTTGGCCCAAGCAGGTCTCCTCTTCTTATTGGTGTCCTTTAGTAGTGGTTTCTTTGCAGCAATTCGACCATGAAGGCCTGATTCACACAGTATCCTCTGAACCGTTGATGTTGAGACGTATCTGTTACTTCAACTCTGTGAAGCATTTATTTGGGCTGCAATTTCTGAGGTTGGTAACTCTAATGAACTTATCCTCTGCAGCAGAGGTAAATCTGGGTCTTCCATTCCTGTGGCGGTCCTCATGAGAGCCCGTTTCATCATAGCGCTTGATGGTTTTTGCGACTGCACTTGAAGAAACTTTCAAAGTTCTTGATATTTTCTGTATTGACTGACCTTCATGTCTTAAAATAATGATGAACTGTCGTTTCTCTTTGCTTATTTGAGCTGTTCTTGCCATAATATGGACTTGGTCTTTTACCAAATAGGGCTATCTTCTGTATACCTTGTCACAACACAACTGATTGGCTCAAACGCATTAAGAAGGAAAGAAATTCCACAAATTAACTTTTAAGAAGGCACACCTGTTAATTGAAATGCATTCCAGGTGACTACCTCATGAAGCTGGTTGAGAGAATGCCAAGAGTGTGCAAAGCTGTCATCAAGGCAAAGGATGGCTATTTGAAGAATCTCAAATCTCAAATATATTTTGATTTGTTTAACACTTTTTTGGTTACTACATGATTCCATATGTGTTATTTCATATGTCTTCACTATTATTCTACAATGTAAAAAATAGTAAAAATAAAGAAAAGCCCTTGAATGAGTAGGTGTGTCCAAACTTTTGACTGGTAGTGTATGTAAAAAAAAAGTGGATTTTCTTTTAAATATCGCTAGCTACAACAGAATAAACACATGTTGGATTACATACCTACAGTAGAAAATAGGAGAATATGTTATTTCTAATGATGTCAACTTTATTTCTCAACTCCTAATATTGAGCAAATTACACTCACTGGAGTACCTGGCATAGGCTTTGAAAAAGCAACAGCGAATAGGCTATCAGTGCGGCAAGTGCCAATGGCTGATGGTACGTTTTCTTGGCTTGGACATACATTTTTGCCAACATATGGCTAACGTTTGTTTAACCTGTTAAACAGCTGCATTTATGCGAAAATGTGTTTGAAGTTACCTTTCTAGCTAATAGGCTATGTTAGAGTTTACATTTCCAATTATAATGTGGGCAGGTCAAAATAATGAAAAACTATCTACCAAATGTATTCATTTTAAAAAGTTGATTACTTCTCATTGCCATTATCATTAACCTGATGATAAGACAAGATATATGAAAACATTTTTATTTTGCTAAAGTATGATGAGGGTCCCTGGGTCGCCAGTTTGCCTGGGTGGGGGGGTCCCTGGGCAAGAAAAAGTTGAAGACCCCTGGTTTAGGAACAAAACCGACACGTGCGCAACTATGTGGCAAAAAAGACAGGGTTGGCTTAGATTGTTGACAACATGTAAACTATATTTTGTCTCAATTAACATTTGTTGTCTCTCAAATACATTTACATTTACATTTTAGTCATTTAGCAGACGCTCTTATCCAGAGCGACTTACAGTTAGTGAATACATATTTTTTTATACTGGCCCCCCGTGGGAATCGAACCCACAACCCTGGCGTTGCAAACGCCATGCTCTATCAACTGAGCTACATCCCTGCCGGCCATTCCCTCCCCTACCCTGGACGACGCTGGGCCAATTGTGCGCCGCCCATGAGTCTCCCGGTCGCGGCCGGCTGCGACAGAGCCTGGATTCGAACCAGGATCTAGTGGCACAGTAAGCACTGCGATGCAGTACATTGTTTCAGTTGTTGGTTAGCTAGCTAGCAAATCTTTGCCATATTAGCATTGACATGAATTCAGTCAAAACACCTCAAAACAACACATGGTATCAATAACAAGATAACACTAGCTGAAACGAGCCACCTACGATACCCCACATGGCAGCTTCTTGTCATTGTTGCTAGCTATCTGACCGCTCAGAATCATAACAAAGCATGGCTTCCTGCCCCATCGATGCGCGTGCATCATTTTCGTGACGTTGTCAGAAAAGCCACAATCAATTTCATGGTGCACAGTTGATGCTGTATACTATGTATTGTTATACTTGACAGTATAGTTAATGTGGATAATTCCAAAGCCTCATGCCGAGTGACTCATAAAAACACCCTGGGACTATGTGGGAACCGAAATGCATTTTTCCCAGTTGAAAATGGTGGATTTGCCATCAGTTTGTTGTCGTGCCTTTTTTTATGACAGGCCCTCGAACCCTCCGTTACGCTAGTAATATCTCCCTTTCATAAAAATTGTCAGCTAAGGATGGTTGAAGTTTAGTCAAAGACAGTTGGAGATCACCTCCAGGGACACACAGAGCGGGATGAGGGAGAGATGTTAGCGGAGCGCCTCGTGGCTCGTAGCCCCCCGATCTGCTCAGTGACACCTCTCCCCCAGCCAGCAGGATGAATGACTGGAGCTGCTACTCCCATGCCTCCCTCGGGAGAAACCTGGCCTGCGTCCATCCTCACACACACACACAGACACCTGCTCACACGCATTCAAATTGATATCCACACACACATTTGTTTGCACACACAGGCATAAGGATACACTCCCATGGGGGCACACAAACACACACATACACACATGCATCAAAGGAGGCCTGAGCGCTATCACTGCTCTTTGTCTCCCACTGTCATTGCTGAAGGGCTACTGTATGTAAGCTACAAGACAACATGTTATAGCAGCGTAGACCTGGACAACCACAGAGCTTCTCCTGACCTGAGGGCTCCCTTCCTTCCTTCCTTCCTACCGCACAGACCTCCGAATCTGAGGGAGAGAGAGGGAAGAGGGCAGGCACAAAAGTGAAAGAGAGCAACAACTCTCGGAGATGTGGCGACTAACGGACGACAGCCTTTCCCTCAAGGAGGCCGCCGTCTCCCGCCTTGGCGGACACCAGCGCTAAACTCCTGTCAGGTCCCATCTTACATCCCCCTGTCCTGTCTCTGGCAGGACTCGCCTCTCCGAAGGGGGTCAAGTCACACACAGGGACGGCAGTCACTTGTCCCCCTCTCAGGGGTGTACTGTACTAACATGTCGCCCTGTCCAAAGACGACCCGCTGCGGCCATTAGGGTGGTAATGTGGCCACTAGGATTTGGACAGAGTAGTGGAGAGCTCGCTTTACAGCGCTGAAATTTCCACTGATAGATTTACAGCTGGTAGAGACATTTTGCTGTCAGGTTTTGCCTTGTGCCTCCATCTATTTAAATGTTGGGTAACATGTACTACACATTATTTATGAGTATTAGCTTAAGTCTTCTTTATTTAATGTAAAGTAAATGTGTACTGTAATTTTTACATTACTGTTATTGTAATATTTCTTCTGATACAGTTGAAATCTGAAATGTTTCACTAAATGTTCTGTACTTTAATTTGTCATTTGTTCGCTTCTGTAACACTATCATCTCACTTCTATTTTCCTCACATTCAAATGTGCCAACTGTGTATAGCACAAGAAAATGAATATGAATCTATTTTAACTCATTTCAAGACATACATTTGATTAAAATAAAATATCAAATTATCAATCCTTTGTCTCAACAAAAAATTTCTATATATATATAATAATAATATGCCATTTAGCAGACGCTTTTATCCAAAGCGACTTACAGTCATGCGTGCATACATTTTTGTGTATGGGTGGTCCCGGGGATCGAACCCACTACCTTGGCGTTACAAGCACCGTGCTCTACCAGCTGAGCTACAGAGGACCACATATATATATATATATATATATTGATAAGATCTTTTTAAATGTCTGTTTTTCTGCCATTCTCTTAGAATGAGGACATGGGGGAAAGGCTTGTTGGAAATGTATTTTTCCACAAACACAGTGCATCTCTCCCAGGTGACTGCTTAACACATGCAGTAATTGTAAACTTGCCCCTGGCACTGTATATGTGAGTCTGTGTATGTGTAAGTATGTGCATGTGAATGATCGCCCTCTGCGTGAGGGTGTGTGTGCACGCACAGTTGCATGCATGTGTACTGTATGTGCGTGTGTTTGGGCATGTACATCTGCTTGTGTTTTTGTGTGTGTGTATATAAAGTGTGTGTGTGTGTTATGTGTGTATGCATGCATTGGGATTACGGTATGTTCCTCCACAGGTCTGACTTCTGTTGTTCCCTATACTCTTCTGTTTTTGTTTTTGGGTTTTTTCTGTCTTCTCAGGACAGGAAGCAAAAATGAATTAATAACATTTTATAGGGGCCAAATCTTTTCAGCATTTCCAGTCCTGTGAGCTAATTTGACAGCTCATGGGGTGATGCGAATTCCACTTCAGAGAGACAGGTACCCTAGGGCTAGCCAGCTGGATTGTGGATGCTTACAGATTTGGCTCTCGCTTCCTGCTGGGTGTCATCTGTCTCCTTGGTCTCGCGGTGGATAATTTTTTGTCCTTCTGACATCATGTGCCTGAGCAGTTTGTGCCTGGCAGGGCATGTCTGTCCAGGTTGGCCATCAAACCCAGCCAGCGTGCATCTAATCTGACGAGGCACCACTCCAAACACAGCCGCCCCCGGGCGCCCCCTCTGTCCCACGTCGAAAATCACGGCCCCACAAAAAACTTCTCAACCGTCAAGACTGGCCCCCACTCCTCCGCCAACATGGTGAAGGGGTAGAAGGAGAAGTGTTTTGGGGGGGGTTCCGCCAGGGGACTTATTTCGCTCACGCAAAGAAAATGTCCCTACTTTCTCTCCCGTGGCTGTCACTTTGATTGCCGTCGTGGTGCGGGAGGGTCTGCCTCAACAGGTTTGGGCCTCTCCCTGCCTGTTGCCGGCAGTTGACTTGGACACCGCGGCACTCGGATGAGGCAATCCTTTGGTTGGATTATAGTTGCGGCGGATGGCCGAATGGGAGAAGTGACAGCGCAGCGGCCCGCTAATCCCGGGGACAGCCCCAAACCGGGGCCCGCTGAGAACACTAATCGTAAACGACACAATCGTTCCACTCCAAGGAGGGGCAGTTTACAAATCGCAAGACGTGGCTGACAAGGTTGCTTGGCGGAAAAAAAAGAATTTCACAAAAAGCACATGATGACTACATATGTTGATTTTCAGGCTGTGAGCTACTTGGATGCCGCTGCTTCTTGCTGCTTGTTGCTGCCTTCCTCCGCTCGGCCCCTTGCTTCATTGGCCCCGGTAGAACATGACAGCAGGGCAGCGTCCTGCTCCGCCGTGCCTCCTGAGGTGCCACTATTACCGGGGCTCCAGTTATTTCCCGGGGCCTCTCTCTTTCTCTGACACGGTGGACGTGGGCAGCTCAGGAGTAGCCTCCAGGATGCAGCGAGTTGCACCAGGATCACTGACCTGAGCAGTGTGAGCTGGCTGACTGGCTGAGAGAGAGAGGGAAAGAGGGGGGCAGGTGGGTGTACGGCAGGAGGGGCCCCCGCCCAGGGGCCCAGGCAGTGAGTAATCCCACCCATCCATCCCCCTCCACCCGCACCTGTTCAGAGCCACAGTCACTGGCGCTCAGTGTGCTGTGAACGCCAAGCACCATGGTCCCTCTGGCCTTCTCCAAGGGCCCAGAGATCATGACCAGAGCCAGAGAGAGGAGGAGGAGAGAGAGTGAGGGACAGAGAGCAATGTAATGCAAAATAATTATACCCATTGGGTAATGTGAGCAGCACCGTCGTTAGGGGCTGTGTAGAGAGGAAGAGAAAAAGAGATGTGTTTTCTAAGCCGTCACCACGCTAACAGGCCTGATGGGTATGTTTTGTAAACCACTCAGCCAGACCTCCCACAGAACACTCACCATTTGTCTAAGTACTCAATGCTCTAGGAGCTCAGCCACGTTACTGCAGTCTGAGCAAGGGATGAGCACGGCTGTGGTTTCCCATACTGTGTGTGGAGGTCTATGAGAACAAAATTATGGGAGACAAACCAACATGCTATGAAGGGAAATTACAATTGTAGCTAATTGAATAAATTGCGCATTACAAAATGTATTGCTAAATATTTATCCACATTTAAAATTGTTGAGGATTGTTTCATAAACCTGTTTCACATTGTGAAAATATTTATCATTTTTCACAACTTATTAATGAAGATTGTACATTTTATTTATTTTAGAAATATTGCAGGAAACATTGTTACAAAAATGTTATTTTACTTTATTATTTTACTTTCTTTAAAAACTATTTGAATGCACCCCACTTTGTGTTAGTTACCCTTGAAAAGCCTTGCTATTTCAGAACAGAAGTGTGCAACGAAGAGATCACCACTGTCACTCAATTCACTTAATAGACCTGTGAGAGAGATGCATGTATACCCATGATATGGTTCATGTAAGAGACAATCACATGCAAACCTTACTGGAACACAATCCTGGTAGATAATAATGGACAAAGACAGTGCCATTTCTCGAATTTGATGTATAGCATTTACTTTTACGTCCTACTTTTACTCAAGTATGACAATTTAGTACTTTTTCCACCACTGTACTTAAGTACATTTAAAACCAAATACTTTAAGACTTTTACTCAAGTAGTATTTTACTGGATGACTTTCACTTTTACTTAGTCATTTTCCATAAAGGTATCTTTACTTTTACTCAAGTATGACAATTGGGTACTTTTTCTACCACTGCCTTAATGACTACTTCTGTGCAGCAGTGGAAATACAATAAAATCATGTAATGAGGTACATTCAGTTTCACAATCGTGCACTCTTTTGTGACTTTAGTTCAGTTCACTCATTTCTTTAGGTGTGATTAAAGTGTGTTAATTCACTCTCAACAACAGAACAGAAAACATATTTCATCCTTTTACATGAAGTCAATAAAAATATAATGTACAGTTATTGGTGGAAATACATTTGAAAAAAAAGTATATGTATAATTCAACAACTGTAAATTATGAGATTACTTCGCTTTATTTCTGCTCTAATGAGCAAATTGGCAATGTCTATTCATTTTTTATTGAATATCATGGCTGTTAACATGTAATTACATTTTCATCATAACTATAATAATGTTATACTCTTAAATTCTGTTATTAGACTACATTGTATCTACATTACAATACATTACATTACAGCCTATTACGCGTACTCCAAATGAAACAAGTTAATTAAATAGAAGAATAAGTATTTTTAGAGTATAACAAAATATTTGATCCATTATTTGTGAAATGCTGTGCAGTTAATCAAAATATGATTTGGCTGCACAGCTGCACATGTACATTATAAACACAACAAGGGAATAGGTTATGTCATTGTCATACTGTGTACGTGTTGTTTTGTCATTCTTTCATGGTGTATCTGACCTTGTTTGTAGGCAATCAATTTAAAAGCACCTACTTATTTTCACAAACGTCAAAGTTTACTAATGCACTCTTTGTCGATGGGCCCTGGAGCACTCTGCGATGGCAGTTGATCAGTTGCCACAAGAACTTCTCATGACTGCAATCTCTTTAATAGACTCAGATCAAAATCAATCATGTGGTCAGGACGAGAATTAGCTCATGTCTGAAGACTTTATTTTAAGTGGAAGTGGCATTTCTGAGTAATAGCAGGCACTTCTTTTAAAACAAATGTTTGAAGTCTTAACATGCAACACTAGACCCCCTTTCTTAACACATACTAATATGTTTATGTTCTTAATGTGCTCTTGCCAGGAGTCCTTGTCTCTAAATAGGCCTACACTGAGAGGAGGTCATATAGTTGCATTTAAATTGTTAAATGTCATGAACTTTCTATCCCAAAATAATTCACTAAGCAGGGTCTCATTAACCAGACTGGTAATAATAAGAGTGGACATTGTTTTCACCTAGTGGAAAATTAAGGGAGCACACTTTTTATAAAAAAAACTAAAGCGCTACTCTATTACCCAGAATAAATAGTCTACAAAGTGATCTCAAACTTCTACTCTTTATATTATATCTGCATGACTTTTGAAGAACAAGCCGACTAAATAATCTAGGCTAATTGTACATGTGTACATATTCATAATCTTTGGTCAGTCTTGGTAGGATACAGTGGCCCATAATACTATAGTACTTAGTTTACTGGTTGAATGGACGATGCACAGAACCAAGGGGTTGGGAGGTGTAGTGGATAATCTCTCTTTTAAAATCCACAATTTATATTGACATATCTATTATTTCCTGCTATGGCCAACTGCACACACAGCATAATGTTTATATTCTAAATCCATGTGACAGCCACACATAGTAAGGTATTACTTGATGAAATTTCTCAAAATGATGGCCAATCCCTATAATTACTACTGTCATCAGCTAGAATGGGGTTGCGTTATGTGTGTATTTTACGGATTTAAATGGATCATCTCTCTGTGCTAACAGACACTTCCATTCATTGTATTGTATGCAGAGGGGACTCATCAGGCTCATCTTCAGTATTATACTTTATGTGGCTGTGGAACTCCCTGATAAAGCCACACCATAGAGCAAGACTGACATCTGCAGTCCTGACTCATGCAAGACCTCTATCCTCCATCATTATCATTGCATTGCCCTGGAATAAATTACAATTCATCAATGACAATAAAGCAATTTAAATGCCTCATCACACACACAAACACACAGAGAGAGAGAGAGAGAGAGAGAGAGAGAGAGAGAGAGAGAGAGAGAGAGAGAGAGAGAGAGAGATCATAAACCATTAACGATGGAAATTTGCTGCTAAATTTGTAGGCTACACCTACAGTGTAAACATGTATTATAGTGATGACTGATGATGATGTTGTATAGTCTGTCCTGTACCTACTGTACCTCAGAATTTACCTCATGTAAGTGTGGCCCCCGTTTTGGGAGGTTTGGTTTGAGCCAAGACCTCGTACCCGGAAGTAGTTCGAGTATTTATATCAGCTGACTTTAAATCAGCTGACAACAGTTACAGTTTTTGCTAGAATATATTTAAGCTACGTTTAACAGCCGCTGGAGCTAAATATTTGCAAACTCATATATGATAAATTGCATGTAAATATCTCGTGAATATCTATCTCGTTGAAAAGAGGTTGAAAGCTAGCTAAGCAAACTCATTCAACCCTAACCAACTGCTAAACAAACATTGCACGTATTGTCGAGGTTTAACTATTAGCTTTTTTGTGTATTAACCCGTAACTATGGACAAGATCGCCAAAGGTGAGTTCAATATCGTGTTACGGTTATCATTAATTGCAGGTAACTCGCTAGCTAGCCTGCACAACTCGGGAGAGTCATGTGTTGCAGAATTAACGCACACAATTTGCAGCCTCTAGCCTGATCCCAGATCTGTTTACGCAGCTTCACCTGGGGTGTAATCCAAACAGTTACAAAACCTTCTATTTGCAACGAAAACTAGCGTTTCTATTGGACAAATTCAAGTATGTTCCGCCCTGTTTGCTGAAACTTGCCAATAGAAACGCTAGTTTTCGGAGTAATTATGACTTTTCCTTATCTAGATTTCCTTTACCCCCCCCCTCCCCCCCAATCAATTCAGGGGCTAAATTGATATTAAATTAATATGAATTCAGATGATTTTGCTGTCAATTATTCATGTTTCATTATTTTCTCTGGGGACACTTCATGAATTCCTTTGGATGAAATGACTGCAAGCACTAGAATGAAGTTGTTACTTTTCAATATATCTGACATTATCAATTGCTCCCATTAGATGTTGGTGATATTCAGTCTAGGCTAATAGACCATAGGCCTGTTGTACAAGGGGAGATCCGCTACTTTGTGAGAGAATTTGAGGTAAATATTCAGCTTGGAAAGATGCACCGTAACATAATGGGGCGTACAATATGATTTGACTAATTTAGGAATTGTCATTTGTTAACATCTACTTCTTTGTGATTTTGAAGGAGAAACGTGGATTTAGAGAGAGCCGTTTGCTGGACAACTTGAACAAAATGGTAGTGGAGACCAACGAGCAGATGTTGCCCAAGTGTTCAGAGCACATGCATCAGCACCTCTATGAGGCCCTCACACGATGTAAGACTCTCTTCCTTACCTAGCCGGTGTATATTTCAATTGCTAGCCACTGCAGTTGTGATATGGAGTGATTGAGTTATTGTATTGTTCGATTTTATTTTATTAGGATCACCATTAGCAGACGCAATGACGACAGCTAGTTTTCCTGGGGTCCGATACATAATGAAAAAGACGTATTACATTCATGTGTCACAGAATTTCAACTGTATTGTATTATTTCAGTGTGTCTTACTGTTAAGGCCAGAAAGTAGTTGAATGTAACATTTGTTCATTGTGTTTTCCTACAGTGGAGGCTGCGAATCACATGTCACAGAGGATCCAGCAGAGGGCGCTAGAAGCACAGCAGGTAAAGACGCATGCTCTCCTCAAAGCCCATGAATTACCAATGTTATTTAACCATTGACAGTCATTTACATTCAGGCAATGATTGTGACAACATACCAGAGTCGTGGTCATTTGGCACTAAACAGGAGATAACTGAGTACCACCTAAATCTCTCCAAGTGTATTTTCATTTTGTTTCATTGTTTTGTCTAGTTTGAAAATGTTTTGTCTCGTGTCTGCCTAACCCAGATCCTTGTGTGTTGTGAACCTCAGAGCACCCAGCTGCAAGTGACCATAGACAGACGGAAGGAGGACTGGGATGAGTTTCTGAAGGAGCAGCTTCGTCTGAAGGAGGAGGTAGACGAGGAGCACGCCAAGGCTGTCGGACGCCTCAGCGTCATGTACAGCGAGATGAAGAAGGATTTGGCCAAGTTCTCCCGCTTCTGATCCTCGGTGTGTGTACGTCCACGTGTGTCTGTATCACAGGAGGTTGGTGGCACCTTAATTGGGGCGGACGGGCTTGTAGTTATGGCTGGAACGGAAAAGGTGGAATGGTATCAAACACATGTTTGATGCCATTCCATTCGCTCTGTTCCGGCCATTATTATGAGCCGTCCTCCCCTCGGCAGCCTCCTGTGGTCTGTATGCTTGTGTGAAATGAAGGTATTGCCTTTGATTGATGCGGTACTTAGTCATTGGCACTAACAGAGGACTTCTGAGCACTAGTGCTGCACAAAAGTCAACATTTTCCAGATCACAAGTAAGAAAGTGTGATTAACAACGTGGCATTTTCACAGCCCATCCAAATTAACATTTTCTGTTCTAAGCACATGGAATATGTAAACTTCTGAAAAAGGTCATTTCTAAACCAGCAATAACATGATTTTTCCTTGGCTGTGAAGCTTTTAACATTTTGAGATTTATTATGGAATCATGCTTGGAGGTGTGGATAGATTTTTGTTTGCCTCAAGCCGAATAAGAAAAGTGACTGGGATTTGGCACAGAGATTAGATATTTAAAGCTACGTGAAAATGTTTAATGTCAGAAGCGCTACTCAAAGCTGGGTCAACATCTCAAACTTTACTCACTGAGCAGTTTCCCCAACTAGGCATCCCTCACCAACTCTTCAGAATAGAGAACAGTCAACCTCTGACATCAAGTACAACAAGCAACCTCTCAAAATACATACATTTAAAAATGGCTTCACTGAAGCCAGCTCAAACTGTCAATTGTAGACATTATTTAGTGGTGTTTCCTCAGGCCTGTTATGTACCCTTGTTAAATGGAGAGGTAGACTTGTAGTGCTTCGTGAAGGTTTATTAGTCTTATGTACGGAATACACATTGTCCAATGAATGCTTACTTGCAAGTTCCTTCTCGACAATGCAAGTGTTGTGTTTAGAGAAAGTATTTTCACTGGACAATGGCAGGCTGTTTAGACTGATGGATGGATGGGCACCCTGACATATCCTGTTCCCAGCAGGTCAGGAATGTATCTCAGGTCGAAAGTGACAGAATAAGTATTTAAAATGGCTGTCATCAACACAGAATGGATCCCTTACTCAAGACTTAATTGTTGCGTGGGGGATGCTGACCTCATCAATCAGTATAAGTAAAATAAAGCGTTGCTAAACTCTGCACGGCTCAAGTGTGGTTTCTTTCTCTCGACACGAATGTATACTACGTAGTTCAGCAATTTCTTTTGACACGTCTGACAGCCGGTCTCGAACAGCTTGGTATCCCGTTTCATGGAAGGCAGAGGCACAGTCTTTTCCACTTGGCTCGCGGTGATCCGCAATGGCGCTGCTGCTGTCCGGTCGCACTGGGTCGCCCTCTGTGAGTGACTGGCGTCAGGGCGGGCGGGCGCCCTGGCCTGTGTGTCATCAGAGATCAGAGAGGGCATGCCCGTGCCAGCAGATGTTGTAGAGGCAAAGTGCAGCCAAGGGAGAACACTCACTCCCCTACCCAGCCCTGACTGGGCCCAGTTGGCCAAAGCCAGACAGCCCATCACCACTTAATGAGGAGTGACAATCCGGAAACGCAGCCCACCTCCACCAACAAGGCACCTTTCATCTGGCCCTGTTTATTTTTTCAGTTTAGCTCGAGACTGGGAGAAAAAAACTGCCCGGATATATTCCGAAAGGTCAACAAAGTCAGAGTGTTAGCTATTCATGAGAAAGTACTCTAAGCCCTTCGCCCCTATTAAGTCCTCTGGTGTTGTGAGAAGCTGGTGCACCCTTAACCTTAGTTTGGAGGATGTCCCACTGTACCAAGCAGACGTCCACTCAGGTCAATGACCTTTGAGACAGGGATCGAGGTGATGGTGGACATTGAACTCAAAGGAAAGCCACCTGGCCTGTGGCGGTTCGTACAGGAACTGCCTCTCAGCCTTCCCCGATAGACTCGCAGTTCCGGGAAGATGAGTGCGGAGCAAGTCGGGTACCAGCTGACACCAGCGTTATCGGCACACCGCCGCGTGCCTCAGGAACCAAGGCTTGTTTTTCGTCTCCTCTGTCTATCAGAGCCATTGTGTTCTTCCTGTTATGGAAAAAGCGTGGCGATCCCAGTCGAGGAGCTGACTGCAGTTCCCTGCCAACATAAATCGTCAGGGGAAAAGCACCCGGAGACCGGCAGTCCTGACGGGGGGACTATGGAGACACAGATTAGGAAATGTATGATCTTAGCCTGCCTCGGTTTCTCCAAAACAAAAGAGGGGCCACATCAATTGGAATGGCATGGATGGTGTGTGTTTCAGGATGAGTCTGGAGTGGAATGGAAAGCTATTCCCTCACCTCTGAAATCACAGTCTGTGCTTTCTTATTGAATATACCTAATATAACCCATGTGTATTAGGATAGTCTCTCGGCTCACTGCTTTTATCACCTCCACTCCTTCTGAAGTGGAGATCAAAGAGTGGAGTGCTATAGCTGTTCCAGTCTGCAGCCCGCTCTTCTTGTCCCGACTCCCAGTGTTCTCACACATTCAGGACCAATAAACCCTCACTGGACTGCTGCTTCTGAAAGCCTGACAGGGGCCCTTGGCACTTTTCAACTTAGTCAATGAGGGCTGAAAAGGAAAACAATTTTAAGTCAGCGATGGAACAATGTGAAGTGGAGGGCATTCATTTACAGAAGCATTCATTACAACAGCCCCTGAGATGTAGCCTCCATACACCCACTCCCCTGCATTGTATCACAGAATAGGCCTCTCACTCAATTACTGTGGGGTCCAAATGAAAATGGCAATGAACAATTGGGTGTGCTTCCCAGTTAATAACCTAGTATTACAACACCACAGGGAGTCGGTGGATGGGTCCTGTGTGAACGCTGATGCAGGTAGTAATATGAATTCTTTGGCAGTGGCAAATGTTCACCCTGAGAATTGCTAAGTGGGGCGAATAAGCTCGTAAGAACTGCAGTATAATGAATTAACAAATCTTAAAAAATCTGAGGGGTAGCATGGTTATACTCAGACTGCCAGTTTCGAAAATGAGTACGAGGTGGCATATAAAAGCAATTAGAAAGGGATTCAAATGGAATTCCTTCTTCAACAAATAAGTTCACTCACACTTTTGCTATGTACTGTATCACCAACGTCAAATCATCTCTGAGGGACGTCTGTGTTTTTGGTCTGCTTGGGCACAGCCTCGCGCTACTTGTCCCTGCCAAGTCCAAGAAACCCAGATAAGGGCCAGCAACAACAAACACCTTCCTCAGTCAATCACGGCCAGAACAATGGTCAGAGAAGACGTGGAGAATGACTTGTCATCATATGCCGGCCTCTACTGGGAACCTGCCGCTTGTTGTTGTCTAGAAGTTGTGGAATGTCTGGATCCTTTGCCAACTACATAACTCTAAAGTTTATTTTTTTATTTTATATACCAGGTACTATTTATAAATAATGACTATTTGAAAGGTTTCTGTCACTCCCAACGTCTAACCAATGTTGGTTCCACATATTTTTGTCTGGCAGGATATCAGGTCATCTCCCATGGCCAGTCATTTGGAATGACGACGGGAAGGGGGAAAAACTGTTATGATTCCTCTATCTCCATGTAAGTTAATTGATAAGAGGTTATCTGTGTGCCTTCAGGGGACAGTGGAGATCTATGGTTGTTATCAGACGGGTGTTTTTAGACTACTGCTCATTGTTGGCTAACAGGTAATGTAGAAGGTTTTAATGAGAACAATAACAGTGACCTCTACAAGCAACCCGTTATCAGTCACAACACAGAGGAATGTGAAGTGTTCATTCTGAGAGATTTGAGAATGCCTCTCAATCAAGGCTTTGCCAAACATTGTTAGACCACGATACCCGTAGTCGTACAAAGATAACCCTGTCAATAAACGCAAGTGTGGCCTGAAAAGGAACAACCATTTTTAACAAGGGGCAAAAAAGTATCTAACTCCTGCTTAAACCTCCCCAGAGCAGGTAGTATCTGCGTGAACAACAATTCAGTACACCAATACATTCAATTGGGGCATGTAGGGATAAGCTGAATCTCTTTACCTTACTTTACCTCTAAACTCAGTGCCAGCTTGTTGTACGCTGAATTTACATCCTCCCTTGACAATGTTTCCCGTTTTGACGTTGTGAAATAAAGGAAATGATTTAATGAAATCTATCGGTAAACGATCATGGCAAAACCATTCCCCAACCCTTTTATCAGTTATTTATCACTCGTTGTTGGCATATTGATGATTTCAGGAAATAATTCAGCAAACAGAGATGTAATAGCTGGACACAATATAAAAGATGATTCAGGAGCCACGGTCCAGTCAGCCTTTCTCGTGGTGAGTGAAGTAGCAGGGACGGCAGGAAATCTCCATGATAACCTTCCCTCTCTCAGTTCCTCTCTGTGGTCAAATTCGATCACACGGATCATCGGTAGATGACAGAGTGCTGTATTGCTCTCATCTCCTCAACATGAACCTCTCCAAACGTAGGAGGGCTCTCTCTATTTCCCAGGCACACACTATACATTATACTGGGAATGGTTCCCAGTCAGCCTTTTCTTTTTAATCTTCTAAATCTCTTTTATGTATATATTTTCCTTTTAACATCAGGCCTTTTCATTTTGGTTATGAATTATAAGATAATATTCTGGTCAAGCTCAGGCCCTTGAATGGATTTTTTTCTACCCTTATATTGGAACAACCCCGTCCAGGTGCGCCATCGTTGAGCAGCCCTTTCCTTTCAACCGAAGGCTCTGGAATGAGATCGCTAAAGCACATCTAATATCCAATTTGAAACAAGCCCTGAAACCCAATAAATCAATCAATTGCGTTTTATAAGATTCAGGAAATTGAGTATTCCTGCTGCTACTTAGCCACCGTGTATCATGTTGAGTAAGAGACTGACAGCACAATGAGTGTGTGTGTGCGCTGTGTGTGTGTTTACAATGAGAGTGTGTGTGTGCATGTCTGTGTGTGGCACAGCTCCAGACAACAGAACCCTGTGTCTGAGTCAGTCTCCCATCCTCACTACTCTGGGGAGGCCCAGGCCAGGGCCAGTGTCTTGGCAGAGGAATGTAAGGGAGTGGGCTTTTCCAATAAAGGCAACTCTCTTTCAGGGCCCTGTGACGGCCTGCGTTTTAGTTTTGATCCTCTCCCTCTCTGAACCCAAGTGGGCCGCTTCATCTCAGGCTGATCCTCAGCCCCTAATGACTTTACCTTGAGGTACAGAGGCCTGGAGCTAAAAGCAGCATTACTCATGTCCTGCCTGGCCATGTTAAGTGCGCGACACGCTGCTATCATGTCATTCGGCCCTGCAGTCGTGGGACTTAACAGAGCGCTCTGGCTTCTGTCTCTGACCACCCGGCATCATAATGTCAGAACATTGTTGTTGTTGTTGTGGATTGGAGTCACTTTGGAATAGTTCGTCTTGACATTAACACAATTTAAGCAGGGGAAGAAGAACTTTCAGAACATTCAGCTTTTTGTATTTGTCATCCATTCTAACTATGTGTTAGCCTGCACTTTGTATGCCATAGCATTTTAAAAACACACAAAAAAGAATTACATCACTATATGTCATTTTAACCTGTCGAATTTCAGACCCTGGCAGCACTTGCCTTGTTTTCCAGGGTCGATTTGGTCTATAAATCTAAACTTACACTCAATATGATATACCCTGTTGTATTGTTTAGGTCTAACAAGCCTGTCAGCAGCAGTTGTGTGGGGCTTCAGCCTGCAGCAGGGCTGAGTCCTCTAGCAGGAGCAGAGAGAGGGAGGGGGAGAGACAGCTGACCCTGGACCACATCAAAGGAGCCAGTGAGTAGTAGCCATGAGCAGAGCCTCCCTCCCAGCACCTGTTCCTGCCCGGCCGGCCAAGTCAAACACATTATTCCACCAGCCACGCTGCTTAATGGCTTCTGTGGTGACCCCGCGAGTGGAGGGCCATCCAGGGCTGCCTGAACGCATGGTACACAGGTAAAGGACATACACAGTACACACATTCTTATAACACGTACACACAGAGACAAACTCACATACAGTACACAACACACTTACACTCTCACATATACTAACATGCATGGACACACGGTCACACGCATACACGCACCTGGTCTCAGCCTAAGAGGAAAGCCCTCGCTTTCCTATTCTGTTACGCAGTGCTCTAGGGAGGAGAGTGTGGTTATGCTTGGACTGGGATCAATATTGAGCAGAGAACAAATCATCCTAAGAAAAACGGTAAACATCTGTTTTGAGACTTGGCCACCTCTCGTTGGAAATGTCAGGCTTACTTCAACAAGGCTGGGCCCTTTTCTCCATGAGCGAGCAAATGACAACATCTGCAATTTCTTTTTAAAAGGAAAATAAAAACAAACCTTGACGCAATGTAGGGCTCGCTTAAATGTCTTGCAATATGTCTAAACAGAATCAAAGGGGGGCGATTTGGTCGTTTCCCTGGCTGGCAGGTGAACGTCAGTGGTCATCATGACATTTACAGCACTCTACCTATGAAATATTGGCTGTTGAAAGATTACCTGAAACAGGACCATGTAGGTAGAAGACATTGTGTCAGCAGCATGATTTGTACTCTGACAATGATATTTTGATAACCAGACCACATGCATTCAAATAAAAGTAGCTTCTTTTAAATAAAGTTGAAGACCTCCATGCCTCATGTATCTTACTAGTTGTATGGCCTCTGTCTAAAAGTGGACCTTATGACACAGGTGGACACTTACCCTGTTACCATGGGGTTACTGGTTGAAGCCCTGTCTTGACTTCTGTCTCAATGGCCACAATAACGTTGAATGTTTATCTCACCAAACAGCATATGCCCCCCCCAACAGGCCCATAGCCTAAGGCTGCGCTGTCCCCCCTGTTAGTGATGATCTGGATGAGTTGTCATGATGGCTGGCTCCCTGCTGCGGCACCTATGGGCAGCAGTGTGGTGATAAACTTTGCAGCTTGGCCCCTCTGCTCTCTCAATTTTAGCATCCAGCCACAGGGGAGCCTGAGACTGGCAACCACCAGAGTTCCTACAGGTCTGTGCTGTCCCTGATGCTCCTGATGGCTTTTCCAGGAGGAAGACGGAGCTTAACGTTTTGGGGGGGGACGACAGCGTCTGTGAAAGGCAGCCCCGGCAGAGGGTCCTGTCACCAGGGCTCAGATAGCGCCTCGTATGACTTGTTCAACAAGGAGCGGGGTCCATATTTCATAGGTAGACATGGCAAGGCAGCAAGTGAAAGCACATGGAATTAGCCAGGACAGCTTGTTCTGTGCTGTTCTGTTGCTTCCCCTCCACAGCTAACAGAGGTGGCCAAACCCTGTTACCACAGTTATAGCTGCAGAATGTTCCCACTTGGCACACACTGGTTGAATCAACGTTGTTTCCACGTCATTTCAATTAACTTACGTTGAACCAATGCGGGATAGACGTTGAATTGACGTCTGTGCCCAGTGGGTTGTGATCACGCCAGGTCATCAAGTTGTAGTTTTCACTATAAAAACTACAATTGCGTGATCATATAAGATGTAAAAGCAACAGTGGCTGTCCTGAGTTGTCTGTATGTAGATTATTCTATACTGTGATCCCTAACAACTGTCCTGTACACAACCTGCAGAGGGCCATGTCCACCGGGGGAGTCACTGACCCGGGAACCCGACCCAACTCCGAGGTTGGAAAACTGTGATAATTTCAACAGATACCTCAGGAGACCTGGGTTTGGATTAGCCATTGAGCAGTGGTAGAACATAAAAACACTGTGATACAATGGCCATCGCCATGGAGACCGACCTCAGCCGTGTGTGTCCATCCATCCCAGATTCCCAGATGAAAGGCTCGGCTGCATGAGATTTTTCCGTAACCGTTCTGTTGGTGTGGGAGGCCTTTTCCCATGGAAGGTGGCTGGTGTAACAGCTAGCCTGCGAATGACATCCGTTCCTCTCGATTGATTGCTTCCTGTATCCCCAAACGCCATGTGAAATAGGCGGATACGATCATTTCTTCATATTCCCAGAAAACATATGTAGGCCTACTATTGTATAACTTCCTCAGTGATTTGCTTTATGTTCAAGTAATCCTCAAGAAGCTGTGCTGCGGGTTAAAATATATAAAACCACTGCGGCGCTTAAGTATTGTACCTTACTAACCAATTCGTTCAATGTAGGCCTGGTGTGGATAGAAAATCGGAATTATTGCAATATAATCAGGAAACAACTGTAACCGTTGAAGATGATCCTGCCTTATTTCAGTGTTGTGTAAGGCTTAGCCCAGGAAAATAAATAATATGCTAGAAAAATGTTATTTCTTCCCAAAACCCAGTTACTGATTTTGATTTAATATGTCCTGCTGTCCTCGTTGTGCATGTTGAATCTGAAACTTTCTAAATATAGACTGGAACTTGAGAGTGAAACTCTAAAATGCAATCCACAGCTGTGAAGTAAGATGATCTATTGGGTTACATAATGGGATTTTAAGCACTTACAAATTCGTAACATATCATACGAATTGCAAAATTGCAGGACGTACTGTAACGTATCATGTGAAATGGATGACGTACACAATTGTGCACAATCTTCGTAGGGCCGTTTTTGCTCGTGAGCGCTACTTTCAAAACTACTGCCTGAAATTATACAAAACGCTGCTGCATCACTTTAACCTGGTTGTTTTAATCAAGATATAATTTCTAAAGTATGGTTTAGCAATTGTGGATGGTGGGAACATATCACAAAACAGCTAAAACATTTTAGTAGACGCTCTTATTCAGAGCGACTTACATGAGCAATTAGGGTTAAGTGCCTTGCTCAAGGGCACATCGACAGATTTTTCACCTAGTCGGCTCTGGGATTAGAACCAGCGACCTTTCAGTTACTGGCACAACGCTTAACCACTAAGCTACCTGCCATCCTAAAAGAGATGCAGATTATTCTACTTTCTTTCAACTACACTTAACAAAAATATAAAAAGTCAAGGGGTCTGAATGCTTTCCAAATGCACTGTATACTGAACAAAAATACAAACACAACATGTAAAGTGTTGGTCCCATGTTTCATGAGCTGAAATAAAAGATCCCAGAAATGTTCCATATGCACAAAAAGCATAAGCACATTTCAAAAAATTTTGGGGCACAAATTTGTTTAAATTCCTGTTAGTGAGTATTTCTCCTTTGCCAAGATAATCCATCCACCTGACAGGTGTGGTATATCAAGAAGCTGACTAAACAGCATGATCATTACACAGGTGCACCTTGTGCTGGGGACAATAAAATGCCACTTTAAAATGTGCAATTTTGTCACACAACACAGCCACAGATGTCTCAAGTTTTGAGGGAGCTTGCAATTGGCATGCTGACTGCAGGAATGTCCACCAGAGCTGTTGCCAGAGAATTTAATCTTAATTTCTTTACCATAAGCTGCCTCCAACGTCGTGTATGGCGTTGTGTGGGCGAGCGGTGTGTTGATGTCAAAGTTGTGAACAGAGTGCCCCATGGTGGCGGTGGGGTTACAGTGAGGTAAAAAAGTATTTGATCCCCTGCTGATTTTGTATGTTTGCCCACTGACAAAAAATGATCAGTCTATAATTTTAATGGTAGGTTTATTTGAACAGAGAAAGACAGAATAACAACAAAAAAATCCAGAAAAACGCATGTCAAAAATGTTATAAATTGATTTGCATTTTAATGAGGGAAATAAGTATTTGACCCCCTCTCAATCAGAAAGATTTCTGGCTCCCAGGTGTCTTTTATACAGGTAACGAGCTGAGATTAGGAGCACACTCTTAAAGGGAGTGCTCCTAATCTCAGCTTGTTACCTGTATAAAAGACACCTGTCTACAGAAGCAATCAATCAATCAATCGATTCCAAACTTTCCACTATGGCCAAGACCAAAGAGCTCTCCAAGGATGTCAGGGACAAGATTGTAGACCTACACAAGGCTGGAATGGGCTACAAGACCATCGCCAAGCAGCTTGGTGAGAAGGTGACAACGGTTGGTGCGATTATTCGCAAATGGAAGAAACACAAAATAACTGTCAATCTCCCTCGGCCTCGGGCTCCATGCAAGATCTCACCTCGTGGAGTTGCAATGATCATAAAAACGGTGAGGAATCAGCCCAGAACTACACGGGAGGATCTTGTCAATGATCTCAAGGCAGCTGGGACCATAGTCACCAAGAAAACAATTGGTAACACACTACGCCGTGAAGGACTGAAATCCTGCAGCGCCGCAAGGTCCCCCTGCTCAAGAAAGCACATATACTGTACATGCCCGTCTGAAGTTTGCCAATGAACATCTGAATGATTCAGAGGAGAACTGAGTGAAAGTGTTGTGGTCAGATGAGATCAAAATTGAGCTCTTTGGCATCAACTCAACTCGCCGTGTTTGGAGGAGGAGGAATGCTGCCTATTACCCCAAGAACAACATCCCCACCTTCAAACATGGAGGTGGAAACATTATGCTTTGGGGGTGTTTTTCTGCTAAGGGGACAGGACAATTTCACCGCATTACATTTACATTTTAGTAATTTAGCAGACGCTCTTATCCAGAGCGACTTACAGTTAGTGAGTGCATACATTATTTTTTAATATATATATTTTTCATACTGGCCCCCTGTGGGAATCGAACCCACAACCCTGGCGTTGCAAATGCCATGCTCTACCAACTGAGATACATCCCTGCCGGCCATTCCCTCCCCTACCCTGGACGACGCTGGGCCAATTGTGCGCCGCCCCATGGGTCTCCCGGTCGTGGCCGGCTACGACAGAGCCTAGATTCGAACCAGGTTCTCTAGTGGCACAGCTAGCACTGCAACTTCACCGCATCAAAGGGACGATGGACATGGCCATGTACCATCAAATCTTGGGTGAGAACCTCCTTCCCTCAGCCAGGGCATTGAAAATGGGTTGTGGGTGGGTATTCCAGCATGACAATGACCCAAAACACACGGCCAAGGCAACTAAGGAGTGGCTCAAGAAGAAGCACATTAAGGTCCTGGAGTGGCCTAGCCCGTCTCCAGACCTTAATCCCATAGAAAATCTGTGGAGGGAGCTGAAGGTTCGAGTTGCCAAACGTCAGCCTCGAAACCTTAATGACTTGGAGAAGATCTGCAAAGAGGAGTGGGACAAAATCCCTCCTGAGATGTGTGCAAACCTGGTGGCCAACTACAAGAAACATCTGACCTCTGTGATTGCCAACAAGGGTTTTGCCACCAAGTACTAAGTCATGTTTTGCAGAGGGGTCAAATACTTATTTCCCTCATTAAAATGCAAATCAATTTATAACATTTTTGACATGCGTTTTTTTGGATTGTTTTGTTGTTATTCTGTCTCTCACTGTTCAAATAAACCTACCATTAAAATTATAGACTGATCATTTCTTTGTCTGTGGGCAAACGTACAAAATCAGCAGGGGATCAAATACTTTTTTCCCTCACTGTTTGGTATGGGCAGACATAAACTATGGACAACAAACACAAATGCATTTTATCGATGTGTCGTGCTGCATGAGGCATATGGTGGTCACACCAGATACTGACTGGTTGTCTGATCCAGGCCCCTACCTTTTTTAAAATGTGTCTATCTGTGACCGACAGATGCATATCTGTATTCCCAGTCATATGAAATCCATAGATTAGGGCCTAATGTTAGTGAGCATTTCTCCTTTGCCAAGATAATCCATCCACCTGACAGGTGTGGCATATCAAGAAGCTGATTAAACAGCATGATCATTACACAGGTGCACCTTGTGCTGGGGACGATAAAAGGCCATAAAAGGCCAGAATTTTATGTTAATGTCTCTACCATAAGCCGCCTCCAACGTCGTTTTAGAGAATTTTGCAGTACGTCCAACCGGCCTCACAACCGCAGACCACGTGTAACCACGCCAGCCCAGGACCTCCACATCCGGCTTCTTCACCTGCAGGATCGTCTGAAACCAGCCACCCGGACAGCTGATGAAACTGAGGAGTATTTCTGTCTGTAATAAAGCCCTTTTGTGGGGAAAAACTCATTCTGATTGGCTGGGGCTGGTTCCCCAGTTGGTGGGCCTGGTTCTCAAGTGGGTCGGCCTATGTCCTCCCAGGACCACCCATGGCTGCGCCCCTGCCCAGTCATGTGAAATCCATAGATTAGGGTCTAATTTATTTATTTTAATTGACTGATTTCCTTAAATGAACTGTAACTCAGTAAAATATTTGAAATTGTTGCATTTATATTTTTGTTCAGTATAGAATAAGCATTTCATACTCTATAGAGACAGACAGTTGAGTAGGCCTTTTTTGTTTGACTTATATTCTTCAACCTTGGTAGACAGAAATCTGACTGTGCCATTAATTTGGTCCTCAATCTCCTCCTCTCTTTCAGTCTCCCATTCTCTCGCCCTACAACCTGCCGACTCCTGCACTCTCGAGCACTAACTTCAGGCAATTAAGAAAATAAACAGTACTTCCTAGGGTCCCTGTGGACCATTAATCTACTTTTCCAGATTACAGCACATATAGTTGGCCTGGCAAGCTGCCGACTGTCAACAATGGGTAACCAGTAGACACTGGAACTATGTGGCCTCCGTTGTGAGAGGCATGCTTAAATGTGTCAGCTACAATTTAGTCACATTTACTATCAGTATGGCATGTTGAGATTAAGCTGTTGGGATTAGTTGTGAAATGTGGATACTGGCGACCATGGTAACAACAGAACACCCATGGTAGATTTGGCGCTAGATGTTATTTATCGTGTGGAAGTCAAAGAAAATATCTCATATATATTATTTTTCGCCTCCTGTTAGCTGTAAAGGCAGAGGTTTCAGTGAGCAGGGAGGGATTGGAGTTTGATAGGATGTTGAGAGCTCTGAGCTGGTATGAACACCAGACCTCTTCTGATAACAAAAACTCAAATAAACACTTCTGTGTGTAACATTTCAAAGAATACTGAAACCTGCCAAATAATGATATGTAAGCACAATGGACAAGATTAGGGGTAGAATTCAATCAAACATGTCATGACTTGAGACTTGATGGTGTGTGTGTGTGGGTGTCACTCAGCCCTGTCATTTTGTTAGATCTTGCTGAGATTCGTCATGGTATTTGCAGGTTTAAAGTATGGTTATTAAACTGGCAGTTAATTTTCACCAAACACTGTGATGATAAGTGTTACATTTTCTTCTTACATTTACATTCTCTGCACCTCAACAAATTTGATCACCACCAAGCATTTAATGAAGCTGTTCTCTCTGAACGAAGGGGGGGGGGGGTGCTTGGGTTTGAGGGCAGAGGTTGAAGTTCAACTCTAGTCAACCTTGAGGCCAAAGTGGCATTATTTATCTCTGTGGGGAGAGTCTGTTACATTGCTACCCCATAAACGGACCCAGTCCCAGTGGAATGGTGGAATGTTAATGGTCGCCCTGAGAATGGCAGGTCACAGTCAATCCCTTGACACAGGTCACCTCCAACCAGTGACCCCCAGTTTAACCAAACCCAGAACACTTTCTAAACACCTCATCCAGTAACATGTCTGAAAGCAGACCCTGGCACTGTTAGAAATATGTTTTCACACTTTAGACCAGTGGTTCCTAAACATTTTTGGAGCTGTGATCCATCTAAAGCTTAAGGACTTTTCTTGTGACCCTCCTCCAAGAAAACAAGACCAATGTTTCTGACCAGGAACGAGTCGGAATCCACTACCAAAAAGTTATTAGCCATGGTGAACCACCAGTGGATATACAGCACACCAGCGCCTTAATAAAGAGGCAAATATAAAACATGACAAAATACAGTATCTGTAACCCGGTTACAGTAGCCAACTCTTATCATTGTCATGCTATACGACATGGCTAAAGCACAAACAGCACTGGACTGCTAGGCTAGAGTATGTGCATCTGTTGTCTAGGTAAGAAACCAACCCAGGAGCCTGCACTGCTGCACTGTGAGTTGATGAAGTCTTTCTGTGACAGGGTGGAAATAGTTTGTCCAGCCAAAGACTTGTCAGTCCTGGGAGGCAGCGTACTAAATACCTTGGGAATGGAGCTCAGATTTATAGCTCTGTAACCATTGCAGAGCACTACAGCCCCCAAGGGAGGGACCATATAGCTTAAGCAATAAATTGGATTAATTAATAGGTCTAAATGTTCTCACTCTGAGGCATCCTTTCCAGTGGTGATGAAGAGGTAGGCAACCTTTACTCATATCTGACCATCGGTTTGGGAGACCAACGGACTATTACTCATCATAACCGAGTATGATCCAACACCTCAGTCTTAGATGTTTTATTTTGTGGAAAGCGAGCCGTAATGGTATATTCTCTCTGCCACAAGTCCCTTTCCACAACATTAAGAATATTGTTCTTTTTTCACTGATTTCTTCAAGGATTTATGAAACTTGTGCACCAAGGGGCCAAGCTTGTTCCAGGAGCAGGACAGAGCTAGGTATGAGGGAAAGTTGTGGTGGCTGCCAAGGAGTTGCAGTTGACCGGAACATGCCAAAGACAATTTGAAAGTGACTAATTTGGTTTTTCTAAGGACCTGTTGGAGGTGACATATGTGTCCTCTAAACTAGGCTACTGACAGCTGTCATACTGAGGTTTCTACAAATTTAATGGTACCACTTTGGATATTGTTTGCAGGGTTATTTGAAAACTATTGCACTGTATTTCATGAGCAAAAACAATCGTTCCCACAAACAGAGTCAACTTCAAAGAGCTCTCACAATGGAAAACTATACAAAACAATCAATCTTATGGACATCCCTTTGTCTGAAAGACCTCATCTGTAATTTTGCAGGATCAAATGTAATTCCTAACATTCTGAAGTTGGGTGAAAGAGAGAACTTTGCAAGAACAACCGCTGTTTGTTACAAGTGACCTTGTTTAACAAACCAATGCATCTCTAGTTTGTCACAAATAAATGACCAATGTGACTAGGGAAGCAAATGTGGTCCATTTCCTCAAAATGGTATTCCATTGTTCTATATATTGAAATGGCTCAGGAGAGGAAGGTTTCTCATATCATTTCCTGTTCTCATGTATAAATAATCCTCCTCAGAATGATTTTCGCTTGCTTCCCATGACCGTATGAATAAATATAGCATGGCACAGACAGTGTAAAACAGTACCTGGGACAATTCTGTGAAATATTGGAATACTTTGGAGTTCGGATTCAATGCTTTGACAAATTACATCTTATCATTTACACTAAGTGTACAAAACATTAGGAACACCTGCTCTTTCCATGACAGACTGACCAGGTGAATCCAGGTGAAAGCTATAGTCCCTTATTGATGTCACCTGTTAAATCCACTTCAATCAGTGTAGATGAAGGAGAGAAAACAGTTTAAAGAAGGATTGTTAAGCCTTGAGACATGGATTGTGTATGTGTGCCATTCAGATGGTGAATGGGCAAGACAAAATATTTAAGTGCCTTTGAACGGGGTATTGTAGTAGTTGCCAGGTGCACCGGTTTGTGTCAAGAACTGCAACGCTGCTGGGTTTTTCACGCCCAACAGTTTCCCGTGTGTATCAAGAATGGTCCACCACCCAAAGGACATCCAACCAACTTGACAACTATGGGAAGCATTGGAGACAACATGGGCCAGCATCCCTGTGGAATGCTTTCGGCACCTTGTAGAATCCATGCCCCGACGAAGTGAGGGTGTTCCTAGGTCAAAAGGGGGTGCAACTCAATATTAGGAAGGTGTTCCTAATGTTTTGTGCACTGTGTATAGTCTTATAGGCAACTTGTACTAAATACGTATTGATTTACATGTCTTCACTACAGTATAATTTTTTTTATTTTTAGATCATCTTATTAAAGCCCATCTGGACTGATGGTTGAAATACAGTGCCTTCAGAAAGTATTCACACCCTTGACTTTTTCCACATTTTGTTGTGTTACAGCCTGAGATTTTGTGTCACTGGCCTACAGACAATAACCCATAATGTCAAAGTGGAATAATGTTTTTATACATTTTTACAAATTAATTAAAAATGAAAAGCTAAAATGTATTGAGTCAATAAGTATTCAACCCCTTTGTTAAAACAAGCCTAAATAAGTTCAGGAGTAAAAATGTGCTTAACAAGTCACATAATAAGTTTCATGGACTCACTCTGTTTGCAATAATAGTGTTTAACATGATTTGTTAATTACTAACTAATCTCTGTACCCCACACATACAATTATCTGTAAGGTCCCTCAGTCGAGCAACGAATTTCAAACACAAAGACCAGGGAGGTTTTCCAATGCCTTGCAAAGAAGGGCACCTACTGGTAGTTGGGTAAAAATAAAAGTAACAGCCATTGAATATCCCTTTGAGAATGGGGAAGTTATTAATTACACTTTGGATGGTGTATCAATACACCCAGTCATTACAAAGATACAGGCGTCCTTCTTAATCTTAGTTGTCGGAGAGGATTGAAACCTTGAGGCCAATGGTGACTTTAAAACAGTTAACTAATTTAACGGCTGTGATAGAGAAAATTGAGGATGGATCAACATAATTGTAATTACTCCACAATACTAACCTAAATGACAGAGTGAAAAGAAAGAAGCCTGTACAGAATAAAACATATTCCAAAACATGCATCCTGTTTGCAATAAGGCACTAAAGTAAAACTGCAAAAAATGTATGTCCTGAATACAAAGCGTTAAGTTTGGGGCAAATCCAACACAACACATCACTGAGTACCCCTCTTCATATTTTCAAGCATGGTGGTGGCTGCATCATGTTATGGTTATGCTTGTCATTGGAAAGGACTAGGGAGTTTTTTAGGATAAAAATCAACAGAATAGAGCTAAGCACAGGCAAAATCCTAGAGGAAAACCTGGTTCAGTCTGCTTTCCAACAGACACTGGGAGACAAATTCACCTTTCAGCAGGACAATAACCTAAAACACAAGGCCAAATGTACACTGGACTTGCTTACCAAGATGAGATTGAATGTTCCTGAGTGGCCTAGTTACCGTTTTGACTTAAATCAGCATAAAAATCTATGGCAAGACTTGAAAATGGCTGTCTAGCAATGATCAACAAACAACTTGACAGAGCTTGAATAATTGTTTTTATAATAATGTGAAAATATTGTACAATGCAGGTATGCAAAGCTCTTAAAAACGTACCCAGAAAGACTCAGCTATAATCGCTGCTAAATGAGTATCTAACATGTATTGACTCAGGGGTGTGACTACTTATGTAAATGAGATATTTCTGTATTTCATTTTCAATACATTTGCAAAAATTTCTAAAAACATATTTTAACTTTGTCATTATGGGGTATTGTGTGTAGATGGGTGAGAGAAAAAAACAATATTTAATATATTTTGAATTCAGGTTGTAACAACAAAATGTGGAATAAATCAATACTTTCTGAAGGCACTGTAGCTCACGGTAAAGCATGATGATGCAATGCACAGACTCTTGATTATTCAATATGACAATATCTGTGCTTACTCAAATAAACCATTTAAAATAATGTGTATACCTAGGCCTATCTAGAACATTACAATATATGGATACTAAATACACATCATGCATTGCCTCCTAGTAACTAGGCTGGCTGACAGAAAGACCTGAATGAATGAATGACGCAAATGAATGTAATGTAACCAACACTGAAAAGTTTTGCAAACTTTGATATTTTACACTAGCCGCCCTACTTGTGAAACCATCTGGATTGAAACTTGTTAGAGCTTGTACAGGAGTGTTTGAAGTGCACCATTTTCGTGATGCCACAGATCTCTATCTAATCTGCATTGCATCTCCACCTGTAAAACGGCAGCAACCATTGTTCAGAGCGTCTCCCTATGCATTGGCCCTATCCAGATTCTACATTCCTGAAAAATCAGCACTAGGGCTAGGGGCTGTCCTAGTATTCACAGACGCCGGTGGCAGACGGGATCATGGCCTCCTCAGCACTGAATTGCACACCTTTTATGTTGTGTTTTATTTATTGTGCGTTACTTTTTGGTAATATATTTTGCGATGCTGATTCAGAAGAAGATGAACATGCCAAGCATACGTATACGGTGGATATGTTCAACGATGCTGTCCCCACCGCTCCCCACTTTGTCATGTTCTTCGCCCCTTGGTAAGCAAACGTTTATTCACGTTTTAACCTGAATGAATGGATTAGCTAGTTAGTAGCTAGCAATTTGTAAAGTTATTGACAACGTTACCATATTTCCTTACCAAAATTAGCTAGCTGTTTCATTTTCAAGTTGTCATGACATGATGGGCAAGCTGCTAACTTTAATTACTGCTAACTTTGATTACTGCTACTAGCAAACGTTACCTAGTTAACTGCAGCTAACTAGCGTAGCTTTTTGACGGCTAACGTTAGCTGACTACTGATCTAACTAATAAGCTGTCTAGTCAGCCAACTTGTCTTTTTAGTTACACGTGATATGATATGGCTGTTGTATATAAAATGTTAATTCATCCTTGCATTTGATGCAAAGTCCATTTAATCTGGCTAACGCGTTGTCTATTACTCCAATACTCGAGCGTTAGGTAGCATGTTATGGCTGCTACATTTTGGGATACCGTTATTTAAACTAGCGAACTTTTTGAAGTCACGTTTCAACTTGAACTGTCCCGTACTTTAACATGTTAGTTGACAAAGTCGCTACATGCACACCGCAGTGTTTTTTCAAGGTGTTAATTTTGCTGCTTAAATGTTTCTACTGTACAGCAGCTTGCTTGCTAACATTACAATACAGTACAGTGGAGGAATAGATCATTTCAGGATTCGCTCCTGCTGTGACCGTTTACGTGGCACTGATTAACGTAACCTCGTAGACATGCACGCACAAAAGCTGTGCCTAAAAATGTCCAATGTTTTTTTTGCCCAGTGAATAATCTACTTGATGTAGTTAGGCCTAAATGGGATTTAACATATGTTGGTGTCTTTGCTGACATTTAGGCTTATAGAAAAACATGTAGCGCTTCATCATGGAAGTAAAATATCAGTCTTTTCTCCTCAGAGATATTTCCTCAAAAGGATTTCTGGTCGCCTCCCTATGTTTTCTTGATACTCATGTGAAGTGTCACACCTCCCCATATACAGTTACAAGCATAGCCGCGGAAAGTAGGGGTGCTGAGGGGGCTGCAGCAACCCTAAAAAATCTAAATAAAACCAATAATAATAATCAAAAAAATATTAATAAAAGTAGTGCACTCAGCCTTTACTAGTCCGATATATAGCCGTCTGTAGCGCTGGCAAAAAAACAACAATTCTCTGCTGCATTGTCTTTTCAGGTGTGGTCACTGCCAGAGGCTACAAGGGACATGGAACGAGATGGCGGACAAATACAACAGCATGGAGTCGCCGCCGGCCTACGTTGTAAAGGTTGACTGCACTCAGGACGTCAAGTTCTGCTCCAACGTCCACGGCATCAGTGGCTACCCTACGTAAGTACAGTGGCGTATTCATTAGAGCTGAACAACAATTTTGCAGTTTTAAAGCTAATTTCCTGCAATTCTATGCATTTTGCCAATGCTATTGCTGTGTTCCTCTGCTCAAACATTATAACAAAATCAATGTTCACGTGCCCTCAATTCCATTTTTTTTCTTTTTTTTCTCAATACTCCCTGACTGTCTAGTTTTTATTTTATTGTTAGTTTTCAAAGATGATATTATTTAAACAAATATTAATATAGTTCAATATCTTTTCTGCATGCTTTCTATCTGGTATTGGTCGTTTAAGTTGACACAAACTGTTTTTCCATCGTGAAAATTACCACTTAGCTGGCCTGCCTAATCATTTTCTATACAGAAAATACCCTGTAATTAGCTTGATTTTGGCAATGAAGCCATTTATCTACTTCTCCAGAGTTGGATGAACAGTTTGCATGCTAACTGTTCCTGTAGACTTCCAGTCATTATGCTAACACTAGTTAGCATTGGCTTGTGAAACTACCTCTAACTTCCCCCATACTGGACGCGGAGACATACAAATGGTATCTACAATGGACCCCCTGCAGTACCTCGGACCCCAATTTGAAAAACTCTGCATTGTGCAATAGAACAGTTTCTTCTTGGTTTTCTTATTGGATAAGTTGAGAGTACCTCACCGTTTCGAGGCACATTTTGCTACAGGGATAAACCATGAAGAGCAGTGAGCTTCAATGTAGATTGATTACTTATTGACAGATAGCAGTGAACATTGACATGCATTTTGTTGAATTTTTAACCACTGGTTTTGCAGTGTATGCTCTTTAAAGGAGGAACCTGGACCCTAGCATGCTTATAAACTACTTGGTCGAAAAAAAACGACTGTCACAAAGAAAGTATTAACATTTTATTAGCCATGAACATGATGTAAATGTGTTGCAAAGGAGTTGACCAATTTGGTGTATTTTGAGTGTGTCGGTACTGCAGAGGAGTATGGCCAAGCCCTAGTCATTGAGTCGTATGATCTCATTGATCCCTGTGTTGTCTGTAGGCTAAAGCTGTTCAAGCCCGAGCAGGAGGCGATGAAGTACCAAGGCCCCAGGGACCTGCAGTCTATGGAGACCTGGATGCTCAACACTTTGCAGGAGGAGCCTGTGGTAAGGAGAAAGGGGAGGGGAGGGGGGTTCATGCATCCCATCATCTCATCTGAAATGGCTTCTCATTTCCTTCATCTGCGCTGATGTAAAGGCCTTGGATAGGTGAAAGCAAATGAACAGGGCCACCCATATGTAAAATGTATGCATGCATGACTAGGACGCTTTGGATAAAAACGTCTGCTAAATGGCATATTTTTTAAATATTATTATTATATATATTGAATTGGAAACCTTTTGAGACTAATGTTATGTGATGGTAGTCTTTATTTGACCTGTGTCATGATGTTCTGTGGTTCTGTAGGAGCCAGAGACTGAGCTGGAGCCTCCCAAAGCCCCAGAGCCCAAACAGGGCCTGTATGACCTCACCGCCAGCAACTTCAAGGCCCACGTCTCTAAAGGTAACGTGGGGAGGACTGGGATCAATCAGTACCACACGTGGCAACGGTCTCTTTATAGCCTGGTCCCAGAACTGTCTCTGCTCTCTTGTCAACTTGCAGTTGTCATGCACGATAGGAGTTGGCAAGAGGGCACACACAGACCTGGGACCAGGCTTGTCTCTTTATACCAGAATACAACCCAATGTTTTATGCAAGTTGCATACGTAACGTTTCTACAACGTTGAACATAATTTAGGCGCCGTTATTCCCTTGAAACCATGATGCAATCCACTCTACATTTATCTAATGCAAACCGCATGTTTCCGATCGCTGGACAAGCAGAACAAAAATAAATGGTCACTATAATTGCCCTGATGAAATTGCAGCTCTTAAAGGGATACTTTTGGGATTTTGGCAATGAGGCCCTTTATCTATACTGAACCAAAATATAAACGCAACAATTTCAAAGATTTTATTGAGTTACAGTTCATATAAAGAAATCAGTCAATTACAATAAATAAATTAGACACCAATTTATGGATTTCACATGACTGGGCAGGGGCGCAGCCATGGGTGGTCCTGGGAGGACATAGGCCCACCCACTTGAGAACCAGGCCCAGCCAATCAGAATGAGTTTTTCCCCACAAAAGGGCTTTATTACAGACAGAAATACTCCTCAGTTTCATCAGCTGTCCAGGTGGCTGGTTTCAGACAATCCTGCAGGTGAAGAAGCCGGATGTGGAGGTCCTGGGCTGGCGTGGTTACACGTGGTCCTCTGTTGTGAGGCTGGTTGTACGTACTGCCAAATTCTCTAAAACGACGTTGGCGGCGACTTATGGTAGAGAAATGAACCTTACATTCTCAGGCAACAGCTCTGGTGGACATTAATGCAGTCAGCATGCCAATTGCATGCTCCCTCAAAACTTGAAACATCTGTGGCACAACGCCTTTTATCTCATTTTATCGTCCCCAGCACAAGGTGCACCTGTGTAATGATCATGCTGTTTAATCAGCTTCTTGATATGCCACACCTGTCAGGTGGATGGATTATCTTGGCAAAGGAGAAATGCTCACTAACAGGGTTGTAAACTAATTTGTGCACAACATTTGAGAGAAATAAGCTTTTTGTGCATATGGAACATTTCTTATTTCAGCTAATGAAACATGGGACCAACACTTTACATGTTGCGTTTATTTTTGTTCAGTATACTTCCCCAGAGTCAGATGAACTCAAGGATACCATTTTTATGTATCAGTATGAAGAAAGGTAGAGGTAGTTTCCCGAGCCAATGTTACTAGCGTTAGCACAATGACTGGAAGTCTATGGGTATCTGCTTGCATGCTAGCAGATACCCATAGACTTCCAGTCATTGCACTAACGCTAGTTAGAAATTACTCCAGCGCTAATGAACAACTTCCTTCAAACCGAACGCAGAGACATAAAAATGGTATCCACGAGTTCATCTGACTCTGGGGCCTCATTGTCACAATCCCCAAAGTATCCCTTTAAGCCTGGTTTTAGTGTTTTGGTTGAGAAGAAAAATAAATGATTTCTGTTTTGGATAAAAAATACAGGATATGACAAGGTCATTTGTAAGAGGAATGTTTATGGGTCTCACCTTTTAAATCTTGGCAAGATGAACTGTGACGAAATTGCGTAATCGGTAGCATTTAACCTCTGTGAGCTCAGTTTATTTTAGTCTCCAGGCCAGCAATTTTATAGTTGATGTAATTTCTCATGTTATTCCATCAACTCATAACCCATCCTTAAGCTAAGACGCTCTTACCCTCTAACTTAAGGTAATACATACCTCTGTAAAATGCTTTATAATTACGGTTCTTTCAGATTGCAGCTATTATTACTGTACATTTATGTATATATGATGTTTTCCAGAATGAAGTACAATCTCCTTTTCTCCTTTCTGTCTCCTCTCTACAGGGTCCCACTTTGTCAAGTTCTTTGCCCCCTGGTGCGGTCACTGCAAGGCCATGGTCCCCACCTGGGAGCAGCTGGCCACCAGTTTCGAGCACTCGGACAACATCAAGATCGGCAAGGTTGGTGACAAGTTCCAACTCTGCCTGAGCAACAGCAGGGGACCGGAGTCACTGTTATCTATGTAACAAGACCAGGACACGGATCTTCTGACGAGTCATTTTGTTTGTACAATGAGATAATACAACCCACTGAACAAATGTTATTTATGGCTGTGGCCTGATGTTTGTATTGAATTGCATGTTGATATTTCCAAGTTCAAAGCACAACTAGCTATCTTTACCAACTACAGGAGTTAAATGTGAAGTATGACAAACTAGGTATGAGCTGGATATGCTGAATGAATTCTGATTTAAACTGGTGTTGTGTGATTGGCCAGGTGGACTGTACCCAGCACTACGAGGTGTGCTCTGAGAATGCTGTGCGTGGCTACCCCACCCTACTCTTCTTCAAGGACGGAGAGAAGGTACATAGTGTGGTTGGATAGCACACTGAAGAAGACCTTGTGTCATTGTGTTCAGTAACGCATTTAAGCATTTAAGGAGCTATGGCTTCGCCATTAAAACAGTCAGTTTGTTAACCCTTTCCATTGCTGCTGTTTGTCTGTCCAGGCGGACCAGTACAGAGGCAAGCGGGACCTGGACTCTCTGAAGGACTTTGTGGACAACCAGGTCCAGGCTGCTACTAAGGAGGATGACGAGCACCCGCATGCTAACGAGATCCCAGTACCCAGCGCCGAACCCGCCAAAGAGGAGGTGTGTGTGTGTGACTTTCTTTCAGGCACCGTGGGGCCAAGAGCATGGGTCTTCCAGACTTTAAATACACCACATGCTATTTTAAAACTCTGAGCTTTGGTCAATGTTTTCTAACGAAAAAAAGAAGTTGAGCTCTGTTGTGGTAAGATGCTAACGGCGATATCTCATTTTGGGGGCGGGGCACCCTGTTGCATGTGTGGGCAACAAGTTTTTACAACATACAGTACCAGTCAAAAGTTTGGACACACCTACTCATTCCAGGGTTTTTCTTTATTTTTACTATTTTCTATATTGTAGAATAATAGTGAAGACATCAAAACTATGAAATAACACACATGGAATCATGTAGTCACCAAAAAAGTGTTAAACAAATCAAAATATATTTTATATTTGAGATTCTTCAAAGTAGCCACCCTTTGCCTTGATGACAGCTTTGCACACTCTTGGCATTCTCTCAACCAGCTTCATGAGGTAGTCACCTCGAATGCATTTCAATTAACAGGTGTACCTTGTTAAAAGTTAATATGTGGAATTTCTTTCCTTCTTAATGCGTTTGAGCCAATCAGTTGTGTTGTGACAAGGTAGGGGGGGGGGTATACAGAAGATAGCCCTATTTGGTAAAAGACCAAGTCCATATTATGTCAAGAACAGCTCAAAGAGAAACGACAGTCCATCATTACTTTAAGACATGAAGGTCAGTCAAGCCGGAAAGTTTATTCAAGTGCAGTCGCAAAAACCTTCAAGCGCTATGATGAAACTGGCTCTCGTGAGGACCGCCACAGGAAAGGAAGACCCAGAGTTACCTCTGCTGCAGAGGATACGTTCATTAGAGTTACCAGCCTCAGAAATTGCAGCCCAAATAAATGCTTCAGAGTTCAAGTAACCGACACATCTCAACATCAACTGTTCAGAGGAGACTGTGTGAATCAGGCTTTCATGGTCGAATTGCTGCAAAGAAACCACTACTAAAGGACACCAATAAGATATTTATTTTTATTTTTTAGGGGGTAGGTCAGCTTTAACATTGCAGATAGATTGTAACTTCCATCACTGTAATTGTCTGCATCACTTCCAATCCCCCATATTTTCTTCCGCAAAAAATTATATATATATATATATCCTTTTTTTAAAATGTATTTTCCTTTATTACTTTCCAACCCCACCACCCCTCCCCTAATTGGAGTGAACAACAAAGCTTAGGTGTCTACTTCAAGCTTATACATACTATATACATTTTATGGACACAGTCAATAATAATTATATTTTGTTTGTTTTTACTCCTGAACTTCCTCTACCCTCAACCTCTCTGATCATTTTCATGACGTCCATCCGGTTTGCCTCTACATGCCATATCCCCAAACTGAGCTCTTTTTCACAAAAGTTCTCAACCTACATACTTACTATGGACACAGTATGTTTTACATGAGTTATTTTGTTGTTATTAGTCCCAACCTTCAGCTCCATTCAACCCCTCCCATCTATCTCTTAACACCATCCATATTGGATTTCTACTTGCCATATATTTCTCAACTGTACTGTGATGTTGCACAAAAGTTCTGAACCCTTCTATTCTCATTGTTTCTACAGATTGTAAATTGAAAATAAACATTTTTGCTAAAAGTATTATATTATTGATCGATTGACAGACTTTTCAGATCACCCAGTAGTGCTATCTGCAGGGTTAGCTCCAGGTAAATATTGCAATCCTTCAGCCATTCGTGGACCTGTGACCAAAAACAAGCTACATTTACATTTACATCATTTAGCAGACGCTCTTATCCAGAGTGACTTACAAATGGACAGTACCAAAACAAATTATCTAATGATTCTGTCTCTTCGCAGCAAAATCTGCAGAGCTGGGAAGATTGTATCCCCCATATAAATAAAATTATATTGGTTGCAATAATTTTTTATAATAATTTAAATTGAAAAATTCTTACGTTTTGAATCCGGCGTCGTTTTGCGTGTCAGTTCATAAACCATTTGCCATGGAATCGGTACGTCAAAAATCTCTTCCCAACTATTTTGCCATCTATATGGGACAGCTGTCAATCCTTTGGTATACTTTTTTATTTATCACAATTTTCTTTAACCAATTATGGTCTTTAATGCAGAGCCGACAGACAAGTTCCTTACTTTTCCCTCCTTCCACTTTCCTCTTCCATTTTTGCGGTAATGCTACAATTATTTGGTTGTAATTTTGGGTAGAGCAGACATTTTTGTTAGCTGCATATGCGACATAACTCCACCAGTTCTACCTATGATATAATTTACGAAGATCATACTTTTTTTTTTTTTCTCCAAAAAATGTTTTTTTTATCAATTAGTATATTTGAGTTTAACCACAATATTTTTGCATTATTTGTTCTGTCATTTCTGGAGGATTAAATTGAAATTGCAACCAACTTTCTATGGCTTGTTTTAGAAATAGTGATGTTTGGGAGATGATTTCCTTTTCAAATAACTGAAAGTGAGAAGTTGTAATCTGAATAAAGGGGAAAAGGCCATTCTTGAACATGGGGTGAGACAATCTTACTAATTTGCTAGAGAACCAGTTCAGATTTAAGTATAACTTTTGTATGACCGAAGCTTTTAATGATAGGTCTAATGCTTTCATATTTAATAATTTCTGTCCTCCGAATTATATAAATAGGCCCGTTTAATTTTGTCTGGCTTGCCGTTCCAAATAAAATGGAATATTGTTTTCTCATATACAACAAATAGTAAACTGGGATAATACTAAAGAGTTAATCAGGGTGATTTGTCCGCAAATAGACAGGTATTTACCTTTCCATGGTAGCAAGATCTTATCTATTTTTGCTAACCTTCTGTTAAAATTGATTGGAGTGAGAATGTATTTCTTTTGGGATATATATTCTGAGTATAGAGACTTGCTTGGGTCAAGAAACACGAGCAATGGATATTAGACCGGTGGAAATCTGTCCTTTGGTCTGAAGAGTCCAAATTTGAGATATTTGGTTCCAACCGCCGTGTCTTTGTGAGATGCAGAGTAGGTTAACGGATGATCTCTGCATGTGTGGTTCCCACCGTGAAGCATGGAGGAGGAGGTGTTTTGGTGTGGGGGTGCTTTGCTGGTGACACTGTCTGATTTATTTAGAATTCAAGGCACACTTAACCAGCATGGCTACCACAGCATTCTGCAGCGATACGCCATCCCATCTAGTTTGCGCTTAGTGGGACTATAATTTGTTTTTCAACAGGACAATGACCCAACACATCTCCAGGCTGTGTAAGGGCTATTTGACCAATAAGGAGAGTGATGGAGTGCTGTATCAGATGACCTGGCCTCCACAATCACCCGACCTCAACCCAATTGAGATGGTTCGGGATGAGTTGGACCACAGAGTGAAGGAAAAGCAGCCAACAAGTGCTCAGCATATGTGGGAACTCCTTCAAGACTGTTGGAAAAGCATTCCAGGTGAAGCTGGTTGAGAGAATGCCAAGAGTGTGCAAAGCCTGTCATCAAGGCAAAGGGTGGCTACTTTGAAAAATCTAAAATAAAATATATTTTGATTTGTTTAACACTTTTTTGGTTACTACATGATTCCATATGTGTTATTTCATAGTTTTGATGTCTTCACTATTATTCTACAATGTAGAAAATAGGAAAAAATTAAGAAAAACCCTTGAATGAGTAGGTGTGTCAACTTTTGACTGGTACTGTACCTCTCCAGATACTTAATGAGTGAATAAGCTCTTGGGCAGATGGTTTAGCAGTGAGATTACCATCTAGCCTGCTCAGGGCTACGCTGTGGAATACAGTCTACTGCAGTGTACAGCAGGCATAGGCCTCTGCTGCACAACGGTCAACTAGACCTAGCAATTATGGGCAGGCTAGCTATTTCCTCCCGCCCATGCCAAGGCATCTCGGATAGAGTGTTCAGTGTGAACAGTGACATCACTTGAGGCTTAACCTTGAACAAAGACATGGGACAAGTCTTTTAAGGAGCGATCCAAAGCTAATTCTAATCCGTCTCGGATGTTCGGTGTAGGAACTTAGGCTACTGGTCTTGTGGACATGCAGTGCCTTCAGAAAGTGTTCATACCCCTTGACTTATTCCACATTTAGTTGTGTTACAGCCTGAATTCAAAATGGATTAAATATATGTATTTCTCTAACCCATCTACACACAATACCCCATAATACCAAAGTGAAAACATGTTTTTAGATATTTTTGCAAATTTAGTGAAAATAACAAATACATCTCATTTACATAAGTACTCACACCCCTGAGTTAATACATGTTAGAATTATCTTTGGCAGCGATTACAGCTGAGTGTCTTTCTGGGTAAGTCTCTAAGAGCTTTGCACACCTGGATTGTACAATATTTGCACATTATTTTTACAATTCTTCAGGTTCTGTCAAGTTGATTATAGCTAGACAGCCATTTTCAAGTCTTTCCATAGATTTTTAATCCGATTTAAGTCTAAACTGGAACTAGGCCACTCAGAAACATTCAATGTCGTCTTGGTAAGCAAGTCCAGTGTATATTTGGCCTTGTGTTTTAGGTTCTTGTCCTGCTGAAAGGTGAATTTGTCTCCCAGTGTCTGTTGGAAAGCAGACTAAATCAGGTTTTCCTCTAGGATTTTGCCTGTGCTTAGCCCTATTCCATTTCTTCTTACCCTAAAAAACTCCCTAGTCCTTTCTGATGACAAGCATACCCATAACATGATGCAGCCACCACCATGCTTGAAAATATGAAGAGGGGTACTCAGTGATGTGTTGGATTTGCCCCCAAACATAACACACTGTATTAATTTCTTTGCCACATTTGTAGCAGTTTTACTGTAGTGCCTTATTGCAAACAGGATGCATGTTTTGTAATATTTTTGTTCTGTACAGGCTTCCTTCTTTTCACTGTGTCATTTAGGTTAGTATTGTGGAGTAACTACAATTTAGTTTTCTCCTATCACAGCCATTAAACTCTGTAACTGTTTAAACTCTGTAACTGGTAAAGTCACCATTGGCCTCATGGTGAAATCCCTGAGCGGTTTCCTTCCTCTCCGGCAACTGAGTTAGGAAGGACGTGTGTGTCTTTTCTATTGACTGGGTGTATTGATACATCATCCAAAGTGTAATTAATAATTCACCATGCTCAAAGGGATATTCAATGTCAGCTTGTTTTATTTTGACCAATATACCGATAGGTGCCCATCTTTGCATTGGAAAACCTCCCTGGTCTTTGTGGTTGAATCTGTGTTTGAAATTCACTGCTTGACTGAGGGACCTTACAGATAATTGTATGGGGTACAGAGACGAGGTAGTCATTAAAACATCATGTTAAACACTATTATTGCACACAGTGAGTCCATGCAACTTATAATGTGACTTGTTAAGCAAATCTTTAGTCCTGAAATTATTTAAATTAGCTATACTGTAACAAAGGGGTTGAATACTTATTGACCTAAGACATTTCAGCTTTTCATTTTTTATTCATTTGTTTAAAAAAAAAATATATATATATATGAAAACGTCATTCCACTTTGACATTATGGGTTATTGTGTGTAGGCCAGTGAAACAAAATCTAAATTGAATCCATTTTAAATTCAGGCTGTAACACAACAAAATGTGGAAAAGGTTGAGGGGTGTGAATTCTTTCTGAAGGCACTGTATTAACCTATACATGACCAGGAATGATCCCATCCGAAATCATCTCTGTTTTTTCCTGCAGTCTGGCGTTGTTACACTCACAGAGAGCAACTTTGACGAGACAGTGGCCAAGGGGCTGACGTTCATCAAGTTCTACACTCCATGGTAAGTGCTCTTATATACAGTACTAACGCTCTTTCTATTTATCTCACACGTATGACCTTGGACATTTGTGAGTCAGTGTCATTTGAGTCAGTGGTACTTTTAAGAAGTTGAGGAGGCTAGTGCATTTCCCCTCAGGTAATGGAGCGGCACACTTGCAGACAGAAGTTCCATCTCAATACTCTACTAAAGTGGCCTCAGCGCCCTAATCTGCCCTGATCTAGGCTAGGTGAAAGGAATATAATGGATGCCTGTTTTGTCACAGCAGTGCACATGACTAAAAGTACACTAGATTCAAGTACCACTCGACTATTGAGATGCAGTCGCAGAGAAAGAACACCTCTGTCGTCCACTGACTGGATAACCTGCGTAATTATAACTGACTTGTCCCTCCCCGCCCACCCCCCCTCCAGGTGTGGCCACTGTAAGAATCTGGCCCCTACATGGGAGGACCTGTCCAAGAAGGAGTTCCCTGGCCTGACTGACGTGAAGATTGGCAAAGTGGACTGCACAGTGGAGAGGACGATCTGCAACAGGTTTTCAGTAGGTGTTCTACACTGAGTGTACAGAAATTGAGTTGCACCCTCTCTTGCCCTCAGAACAGCCTCAATTCGTCGGGGCATGGACTCTACAAGGTGTCGAAAGCGTTCCACAGGGATGCTGACCCATGTTGACTCCAATGCTTCACATAGTTGTGTGAAGTTGGCTGGATGTCATTTGGGTGGTGGACCATTCTTGATACACAGGTGAAACTGTTGAGCAGTTATTAACACTCAAACTGGTGCTCCTGGCACCTACTTAAATATTTTACTACCGTACCCCGTTCAAAGGCACTTAAATATTTTGTCTTGCCCATTCACCCTCTGAATGGCACAAATACACAATCCATGTCTCAATTGTCTCAAGGCTTAAAAATCCTTCTTTAACCTGTCTCCTCCCCTTCATCTACACTGATTTAAAATGGATTTAACAGGTGACATCAATAAGGGATCATAGCTTTCACCTGGTCAGTCTATTTCATGGAAATGTTTTGTACACTCAGTATAAATTGTAAATTGACTGTCAGTAGCTAAGATATGGCTCAGAAAGAGCACTACTGTAGTCTGCGGTATAATTAGCAAGACCTTGATTGTGTAACTTCACATTTGGTTCATAAACCCACACAAGCAGGTGAGACCCAGGGCCACAGGAAGTATAAACGGTGAGTTAGCTGAGGTTGTGTACTGTGGTTCAAAAAGCCATAAAACTATACAGCCACCTCATCGTGGGATTGGATGATCAGTGGTGCTACGCTACCAGGAATAGTGGATCTCAAGACTCCCTCATGGCCCTTTTTAAGACAGACCATGTTATAACCATCACAACCTTTATTAGTGGGATGCTCTCTGGAATTTTCCCTGACTCACCGTCTCAAGGCCATGGACCAGTAGTCTCTTCAGCTGCAGCCTCTCTGGCTCTTAGAAGCTCACTGTTAGAATTTATTAAATTAGTGTTATGACTCGCACTGCTAAACAATCTAGACGATTCATGCATAGTTTATAGTAAGAGAAAAACCGTGCAACCATTATTTCCTTCAGTGTTGGCCGATCTGAAGGAAAGGTGGAAGTGATATGGTGAAGGCATTGCAGGGTTAGGTGAAGTCAAGACCATATTGCTCATACCTATCCATTCCCTTCAGATCAGCAAACACTGAAGAGGTCGGGGCTAGCTAGGGGTTATTACCTTGCTGACTTGTTATCCATGGACGATGCCTATTTCCCCTTTCTCTTCCACAGGTACGTGGGTACCCCACCCTGCTGCTGTTCAGAGCTGGTGCTCAAGGTGAGGAGCATCACGGAGGGCGGGACTTGGAGAGCCTGCACAGTTTTGTGATGAAGCAGGCCCGAGACGAGCTGTAGCATTGTCCAATCAACATCCCCCGTTACTTCTCTTCTCCCCCCAACACAGAATGGTCCTCTCCCACAACGGCCAGCTCTTATCTCTCTCCATCTCCAATCGTTTTTCTTTCAGAAAGGAGTAGCGTCAACACACTGCTTTTTAACCCCCTCTGTAATGTCTCATGCCTTGTGAGCGAGGCCAGTCTGATTCTATAATAATCCAATAGTTTGTGTGAAATGTGAATGTGTTTTGTTTGGGCTGCTCCTCTGGAGAGCATTGGCTGGCTCTGCAAACCATTTTTTGCCAACGGTACTTAAATCGGCCAAACCTTAAAATGCATACCTTTTTATAGTCATCTCTACACTTGACAACTCAAGCAGAGTCGTCTTAAATAGTGCCTGCTGGTTGTATCAAAAACCGTTGGATTAAGCTGACTAAGTTTGTCTGAAATTTTATAGATGTAAATTTGTTAATGTTAATTTGGTGATTTAAGAAAATCGTGTTGACGAACAATCATGAGCCATTGATATGTTACTGTAGCACAGGGGTCAAAGCCGCGTGACCTCTCATGACATTGACGGTACTTTTTATCCATGCCAGTGACGGCCTAACTAACTTAACTCTCAGGGACACCCAGTTGGAGTTCTCGGCCTACGCCATACTGCTATCTCTTATCGGGTATATTTGTCTCCCCTTATTTTTCTGACGAATTCCCCCAACTGCTTTTTGGCTATGATTGGAAATGCTGCATGAAACTACTTTAATGTTTCATGTCAAACTGCCCTTTGTCTGTGTCAGTGAGTGGTCTTCCGTGACATTGCATATGTACTACAAAAACTCTGAATGTATTTTTTGTTTTCCATTTTAGTGTTGTAAGAGGCTTCAGTTCAGTCCCACGGTCCAATGTCAGGCACCTCGGGACTGTTTTTCCGTTCTCACTGTTTTATGAACAATGATTGTGATCGTCTGTTTGGCGCACTCAAGTCATGCTTTATGCATGGAATGTGCTAGTTTGTCATTAAAGGAAACCATGTTTTCATATTTGTCATTAGTCCATGTTTGAAACATCCCTCAGAAATGGTTTGTGAGGGATTGTGTCCAACATGGATGAATGAAAAATGGTTTTGGGGTCAAATGCTTCTTTACGGGTAGTTCATTAAAATGGAACATTCAGAACTTTGCAGATAGGAATGTTGTATAGAACAAACACATCCTTATCTTGTGTCTGCTGTAAATGCAATAGATTTCCCAAAGCGGATTAATATTCTGTTCCATTGACTAAGCCCCATATCAAACATCCAGTGAAGCACAAGAATGCAACAACAGTGATAAGGTCACTTTACTTTGGGGTTGTTGTTTGGTTACCTCAGATGCTTGGAGATCAAAAAACGGAATACCCTAAATATATTATCCACTCATATAATGATCACTCATGACTTGTTTAGTCTATAAATTACGATTACAAAGTTGATTTTCTTTTCTTTCCATATATAGAATATTATATCAACCCATAATGTTAGTGATTCTGAGTTTTATTGAAGTGTGTGCTATTCTGGGGTGGTTGAGGTAAATGAAGTGGTCTGAGAATGTGTGTGTGCATGGAGTTGCTGTGTGAGGCAGTTTTTACATTCAATGCTCAATTAAGGGAAACAAATGCATTCAGAGGCTAACCACTTATTGTCAGTAAAAATCTTTATGGATAGTACATGGTCTAGGCAGACTCCAGTGAAGGAAAGCAGTATTTTGTTATTGTGAGTGGGTTGTACACTGCCCCCCCCAAAAAAGGCAAGTTGTAACATGAGATTTTGTAATAAAATGTCTTTCCAAAAATAGTATTTTTCATTTGTTCACGTTTCTTTCTCTGTAATATGGCATGTGACTTTAAGAGGTGCAATAAATAAGCTGAAAATGTACACGTATTTACACACAAGTCTAAATATGACCACAAGAAATGTAAACAGCAGCTTACTGGAGGTATATTTTGTGATTTCTGATTGGTTAGGCACAAAGGTATCTTTTTTTCAGCTAGCAGGATTGGGCTCAATTAAAAGGCAGTCGATTCAGGAAGTGATTACAGATTGCGCAATAGAAATGTAAAGGTAATTTTCAAATGAAATGACATGCAGCGTTTACCGTGAATGCAGGAACCTTGCCTTTAAATTTCAATCACACCAACGCTGAACTTCCGCAATACGGATTGACTAGAGCCCC